>NC_086002.1:16796369-16967770 GCF_030014385.1 Trichomycterus rosablanca | reverse complement strand
ATATTGCATAATGCATTCTCAGCGTCAGACAAGCTCAAATAGGCGCTTTAAGCACAGTTCTGAGGGTTTTTTAGTGTTTTTGGACATTCCTGTCAATTTGTTGATTGTGACAATTTACAATGCACTTTCAGCCACAGACAAGCTCAATGAAGCGCTTTTGACACAATTCTGAAGCGTATTAGTGTTTTTCTACATTTTTGTAAAATCGTTCATATTGAACCTGCGATGTATTCTCGGCGTCAGAGGATCTCAAAAAAGTTCTTTAAGCACAGTTCTGAGGTGTATTAGTGTTTTTTATATCACACAAACGTCAGACAAGCGCAAATAGGTGCTTCAAGCCCAGTTCTGAAGTTTTTTTTTAGTGTTTTTGGACATTCCTTTCATTTTGTTGATTGTGACGATTTACAATGCATTTTCAGTGTCAGCCAAGCTCAACGCATAATATATATGTGGTGTGTTATTTAGTGTAAAAGTGTATTTTATTCATCAGAGTAGTTAAAAATATCACTTCATGTTCAGAGTCAGACAAGCTCAAAGAAGCGTTTTAATCACATTTCTCAAATGTTTAATTGTTTTGAATATTAAAGTTACTTTCTTGACAGTGACATTGCTCAATACATCCTCAGCGTCAGACAAGCTCAATGCAGCGCTCTTTGCACAGTTCGGAAATGTTTTTGTACTTTCCAGTACAAAGCTCAAAGAAGCACTTTAAGCATATATCTGTGCTTGTTTATTTAGTAAACCAGTGTAGTTTAATTATCAAGGAAGTTTAAAAAAAAACACTGAAGAGATTTAGTGTTTTTATACTTTCCTAAAAATTACATTGCACAATGTGTTTTCAGCGAGACAAGACTATATAAGCGTTTTTAGAACAATTCTGAAACGTTTCATTGTATTGGACATTCCTTTTATTTTGTTGATATTGCATAATGCATTCTCAGCGTCAGACAAGCTCAAAGAAGCGTTTTAAGCACGTTTCTAAAGTGTTTTATTGTTTTTGAACATTCCTGTTACAATTTACAATGCATTTTCAGTGTCATAAAATCTCAGCGAAGCTCTTTAAGAACAACTTTGTTTACAGTGTATTTTAGTCATCAGATTAGCTCAAATAAATCACTTCATGCACAGTTCTAAAACGATGTAAATTTTTTCCTGATAATGACATTGCACATTGACATTGTACAATGCAGTTTCAGCGTCAGACAAGCTTAATGAAGTGATATATGTACAGTTTTGAAGTGTTTTGATAATTTTGTACTTTCCTGTTACTTTTTAATGGTGACATAGCACAATGCACTTTCAGCCACAGACAAGCTCAGTGAAAGGCTTTTGACACAATTCTGAAGTTTGTTAGTGTTTTTTTACATTTCACAATCTTACTTTACATTACACAATATTACTTTGTTAACAGTGACATTGCACAATGCAGTTTCAGCGTCAGAAAGGCTCAAATAGGCGCTTTAAGCACAGTTCTGAAAGTTTTTTAGTGTTTTTGGACATTCCTTTCAATTTGTTGATTGTGACAATTTACAATGCACTTTCAGCCACAGACAAGCTCAATGAAGCGCTTTGACACATTTCTGAAGTGTATTAGGGTTTTTCTACATTTTTGTAACATCGTTCATATTGAACCTGCGATGTATTCTCGGCGTCAGAGGATATCAAAAAAGTTCTTTAAGCACAGTTCTGAGGTGTATTAGTTTTTTTTATATCACACAAGCGTCAGACAAGCGCAAATAGGTGCTTCAAGCCCAGTTCTGAAGTTTTTTTTTAGTGTTTTTGGACATTCCTTTCATTTTGTTGATTGTGACCATTTACAATGCATTTTCAGTGTCAGACAAGCTCAACGCATAATATATATGTGGTGTGTTATATAGTATAAAAGTGTATTTTAATCATCAGAGTAGTTAAAAATATCACTTCATGTTCAGAGTCAGACAAGCTCAAAGAAGCGTTTTAATCACATTTCTCAAATGTTTAATTGTTTTGAATATTAAAGTTACTTTCTTGACAGTGACATTGCTCAATACATCCTCAGCGTCAGACAAGCTCAATGCAGCGCTCTTTGCACAGTTCGGAAATGTTTTTGTACTTTCCAGTACAAAGCTCAAAGAAGCACTTTAAGCACATATCTGTGCTTGTTTATTTAGTAAACTAGTGTAGTTTAATTATCAAAGAAGTTTTAAAAAATCCCTTCATCGGTCAGAAGAGATTTAGTGTTTTTATACTTTCCTAAAAATTACATTGCACAATGTATTTTCAGCGAGACAAGACTATATAAGCGTTTTTAGAACAATTCTGAAACGTTTTATTGTTTTGGACATTCCTTTTATTTTGTTGATATTGCATAATGCATTCTCAGCGTCAGACAAGTTTAAAGAAGCATTTTAAGCACGTTTCTAAAGTGTTTTATTGTTTTTGAACATTCCTGTTACCTTTTTTGGTAGTTACAATTTACAATGCATTTTCAGTGTCAGAAAATCTCAGCGAAGCTCTTTAAGAACAACTTTGTTTACAGTGTATTTAAGTCATCAGATTAGCTAAAATAAATCACTTCATGCACAGTTCTAAAACGATTTAAAAAAATTTCCTGATAATGACATTGCGCATTGAAATTATACAATGCACTTTCAGCCACAGACAAGCTCAATGAAGCGCTTTTGACACATTTCTGAAGTGTATTAGGGTTTTTCTACATTTTTGTAACATCGTTCATATTGAACCTGCGATGTATTCTCGGCGTCAGAGGATCTTAAAAAAGTTCTTTAAGCACAGTTCTGAGGTGTATTAGTGTTTTTTATATCACACAAACGTCAGACAAGCGCAAATAGGTGCTTCAAGCCCAGTTCTGAAGTTTTTTTTTAGTGTTTTTGGACATTCCTTTCATTTTGTTGATTGTGACGATTTACAATGCATTTTCAGTGTCAGACAAGCTCAACGCATAATATATATGTGGTGTGTTATATAGTATAAAATGTGTATTTTAATCATCAGAGTAGTTAAAAATATCACTTCATGTTCAGAGTCAGACAAGCTCAAAGAAGCGTTTTAATCACATTTCTCAAATGTTTAATTGTTTTGAATATTAAAGTTACTTTCTTGACAGTGACATTGCTCAATACATCCTCAGCGTCAGACAAGCTCAATGCAGCGCTCTTTGCACAGTTCGGAAATGTTTTTGTACTTTCCAGTACAAAGCTCAAAGAAGCACATTAAGCACATATCTGTGCTTGTTTATTTAGTAAACTAGTTTAGTTTAATTATCAAAGAAGTTTAAAAAATTCACTTCATGAACCGGTCTGAAGAGATTTAGTGTTTTTATACTTTCCTAAAAATTACATTTGCTCAATGTAGTTTCAGCGAGACAAGACTATATAAGCGTTTTTAGAACAATTCTGAAACGTTTTATTGTTTTGGACATTCCTTTTATTTTGTTGATATTGCATAATGCATTCTCAGCGTCAGACAAGCTCAAAGAAGCGTTTTAAGCACGTTTCTAAAGTGTTTTATTGTTTTTGAACATTCCTGTTACCTTTTTTGGTAGTTACAATTTACAATGCATTTTCAGTGTCAGAAAATCTCAGCGAAGCTCTTTAAGAACAACTTTGTTTACAGTGTATTTAAGTCATCAGATTAGCTCAAATAAATCACTTCATGCACAGTTCTAAAACGATTAAAAAAAATTTCCTGATAATGACATTGCGCATTGACATTATACAATGCACTTTCAGCCACAGACAAGCTCAATGAAGCGCTTTTGACACAATTCTGAAGCGTATTAGGGTTTTTCTACATTTTTGTAACATCGTTCATATTGAACCTGCGATGTATTCTCGGCGTCAGAGGAT
Source organism: Trichomycterus rosablanca (assembly GCF_030014385.1). Lineage (NCBI taxonomy): Eukaryota > Metazoa > Chordata > Actinopteri > Siluriformes > Trichomycteridae > Trichomycterus > Trichomycterus rosablanca. The sequence goes on along the minus strand of NC_086002.1, from coordinate 16,963,922 downwards.
CTTAAAAAAGTTCTTTAAGCACAGTTCTGAGGTGTATTAGTGTTTTTTATATCACACAAACGTCAGACAAGCGCAAATAGGTGCTTCAAGCCCAGTTCTGAAGTTTTTTTTTAGTGTTTTTGGACATTCCTTTCATTTTGTTGATTGTGACGATTTACAATGCATTTTCAGTGTCAGACAAGCTCAACGCATAATATATATGTGGTGTGTTATATAGTATAAAATGTGTATTTTAATCATCAGAGTAGTTAAAAATATCACTTCATGTTCAGAGTCAGACAAGCTCAAAGAAGCGTTTTAATCACATTTCTCAAATGTTTAATTGTTTTGAATATTAAAGTTACTTTCTTGACAGTGACTGCTCAATACATCCTCAGCGTCAGACAAGCTCAATGCAGCGCTCTTTGCACAGTTCGGAAATGTTTTTGTACTTTCCAGTACAAAGCTCAAAGAAGCACATTAAGCACATATCTGTGCTTGTTTATTTAGTAAACTAGTTTAGTTTAATTATCAAAGAAGTTTAAAAAATTCACTTCATGAACCGGTCTGAAGAGATTTAGTGTTTTTATACTTTCCTAAAAATTACATTTGCTCAATGTATTTTCAGCGAGACAAGACTATATAAGCGTTTTTAGAACAATTCTGAAACGTTTTATTGTTTTGGACATTCCTTTTATTTTGTTGATATTGCATAATGCATTCTCAGCGTCAGACAAGCTCAAAGAAGCGTTTTAAGCACGTTTCTAAAGTGTTTTATTGTTTTTGAACATTCCTGTTACCTTTTTTGGTAGTTACAATTTACAATGCATTTTCAGTGTCAGAAAATCTCAGCGAAGCTCTTTAAGAACAACTTTGTTTACAGTGTATTTAAGTCATCAGATTAGCTCAAATAAATCACTTCATGCACAGTTCTAAAACGATTAAAAAAAATTTCCTGATAATGACATTGCGCATTGACATTATACAATGCACTTTCAGCCACAGACAAGCTCAATGAAGCGCTTTTGACACAATTCTGAAGCGTATTAGGGTTTTTCTACATTTTTGTAACATCGTTCATATTGAACCTGCGATGTATTCTCGGCGTCAGAGGATCTCAAAAAAGTTCTTTAAGCACAGTTCTGAGGTGTTTTAGTGTTTTTTATATCACACAAACGTCAGACAAGCGCAAATAGGTGCTTCAAGCCCAGTTCTGAAGTTTTTATTTAGTGTTTTTGGACATTCCTTTCATTTTGTTGATTGTGACGATTTACAATGCATTTTCAGTGTCAGACAAGCTCAACGCATAATATGTATGTGGTGTGTTATATAGTATAAAATGTGTATTTTAATCAGCAGAGTAGTTAAAAATATCACTTCATGTTCAGAGTCAGACAAGCTCAAAGAAGCGTTTTAATCACATTTCTCAAATGTTTAATTGTTTTGAATATTAAAGTTACTTTCTTGACAGTGACATTGCTCAATACATCCTCAGCGTCAGACAAGCTCAATGCAGCGCTCTTTGCACAGTTCGGAAATGTTTTTGTACTTTCCAGTACAAAGCTCAAAGAAGCACATTAAGCACATATCTGTGCTTGTTTATTTAGTAAACTAGTTTAGTTTAATTATCAAAGAAGTTTAAAAAATTCACTTCATGAACCGGTCTGAAGAGATTTAGTGTTTTTATACTTTCCTAAAAATTACATTGCACAATGCATTTTCAGCGAGACAAGACTATATAAGCGTTTTTAGAACAATTCTGAAACGTTTTATTGTTTTGGACATTCCTTTTATTTTGTTGATATTGCATAATGCATTCTCAGCGTCAGACAAGCTCAAAGAAGCGTTTTAGGCACGTTTCTACAGTGTTTTATTGTTTTTGAACATTCCTGTTACCTTTTTTGGTAGTTACAATTTACAATGCATTTTCAGTGTCAGAAAATCTCAGCGAAGCTCTTTAAGAACCACTTTGTTTACAGTGTATTTTAGTCATCAGATTAGCTCAAATAAATCACTTCATGCACAGTTCTAAAACGATTAAAATTTTTTCCTGATAATGATATTGCACATTGACATTGTACAATGCAGTTTCAGCGTCAGACAAGCTTAATGAAGTGATATATGTACAGTTTTGAAGTGTTTTGATAATTTTTTACTTTCCTGTTACTTTTTAATGGTGACATAGCACAATGCACTTTCAGCCACAGACAAGCTCAGCGAAACGCTTTTGACACAATTCTGAAGTTTGTTAGTGTTTTTTACATTTCACAATATTACTTTACATTACACAATATTACTTTGTTAACAGTGACATTGCACAATGCAGTTTCAGCGTCAGAAAGGCTCAAATAGGCGCTTTAAGCACAGTTCTGAGGGTTTTTTAGTGTTTTTGGACATTCCTTTCATTTTGTTGATTGTGACGATTTACAATGCATTTTCAGTGTCAGACAAGCTCAACGCATAATATATATGTGGTGTGTTATTTAGTATAAAAGTGTATTTTAATCATCAGAGTAGTTAAAAATATCACTTCATGTTCAGAGTCAGACAAGCTCAAAGAAGCGTTTTAAGCACATTTCTCAAATGTTTAATTGTTTTGAATATTAAAGTTACTTTCTTGACAGTGACATTGCTCAATACATCCTCAGCGTCAGACAAGCTCAATGCAGCGCTCTTTGCACAGTTCGGAAATGTTTTTGTACTTTCCAGTACAAAGCTCAAAGAAGCACTTTAAGCACATATATGTGCTTGTTTATTTAGTAAACTAGTGTAGTTTAATTATCAAAGAAGTTTAAAAAAATCACTTCATCGGTCAGAAGAGATTTAGTGTTTTTATACTTTCCTAAAAATTACATTGCACAATGCATTTTCGGCGAGACAAGTTTATATAAGCGTTTTTAGAACAATTCTGAAACGTTTTATTGTTTTGGACATTCCTTTTATTTTGTTGATATTGCATAATGCATTCTCAGCGTCAGACAAGCTCAAATAGGCGCTTTAAGCACAGTTCTGAGGGTTTTTTAGTGTTTTTGGACATTCCTGTCAATTTGTTGATTGTGACAATTTACAATGCACTTTCAGCCACAGACAAGCTCAATGAAGCACTTTTGACACAATTCTGAAGCGTATTAGTGTTTTTCTACATTTTTGTAAAATCGTTCATATTGAACCTGCGATGTATTCTCGGCGTCAGAGGATCTCAAAAAAGTTCTTTAAGCACAGTTCTGAGGTGTATTAGTGTTTTTTATATCACACAAACGTCAGACAAGCGCAAATAGGTGCTTCAAGCCCAGTTCTGAAGTTTTTTTTTAGTGTTTTTGGACATTCCTTTCATTTTGTTGATTGTGACGATTTACAATGCATTTTCAGTGTCAGCCAAGCTCAACGCATAATATATATGTGGTGTGTTATTTAGTGTAAAAGTGTATTTTATTCATCAGAGTAGTTAAAAATATCACTTCATGTTCAGAGTCAGACAAGCTCAAAGAAGCGTTTTAATCACATTTCTCAAATGTTTAATTGTTTTGAATATTAAAGTTACTTTCTTGACAGTGACATTGCTCAATACATCCTCAGCGTCAGACAAGCTCAATGCAGCGCTCTTTGCACAGTTCGGAAATGTTTTTGTACTTTCCAGTACAAAGCTCAAAGAAGCACTTTAAGCATATATCTGTGCTTGTTTATTTAGTAAACCAGTGTAGTTTAATTATCAAGGAAGTTTAAAAAAAAACACTGAAGAGATTTAGTGTTTTTATACTTTCCTAAAAATTACATTGCACAATGTGTTTTCAGCGAGACAAGACTATATAAGCGTTTTTAGGACAATTCTGAAACGTTTCATTGTATTGGACATTCCTTTTATTTTGTTGATATTGCATAATGCATTCTCAGCGTCAGACAAGCTCAAAGAAGCGTTTTAAGCACGTTTCTAAAGTGTTTTATTGTTTTTGAACATTCCTGTTACAATTTACAATGCATTTTCAGTGTCATAAAATCTCAGCGAAGCTCTTTAAGAACAACTTTGTTTACAGTGTATTTTAGTCATCAGATTAGCTCAAATAAATCACTTCATGCACAGTTCTAAAACGATGTAAATTTTTTCCTGATAATGACATTGCACATTGACATTGTACAATGCAGTTTCAGCGTCAGACAAGCTTAATGAAGTGATATATGTACAGTTTTGAAGTGTTTTGATAATTTTGTACTTTCCTGTTACTTTTTAATGGTGACATAGCACAATGCACTTTCAGCCACAGACAAGCTCAGTGAAAGGCTTTTGACACAATTCTGAAGTTTGTTAGTGTTTTTTTACATTTCACAATCTTACTTTACATTACACAATATTACTTTGTTAACAGTGACATTGCACAATGCAGTTTCAGCGTCAGAAAGGCTCAAATAGGCGCTTTAAGCACAGTTCTGAAAGTTTTTTAGTGTTTTTGGACATTCCTTTCAATTTGTTGATTGTGACAATTTACAATGCACTTTCAGCCACAGACAAGCTCAATGAAGCGCTTTGACACATTTCTGAAGTGTATTAGGGTTTTTCTACATTTTTGTAACATCGTTCATATTGAACCTGCGATGTATTCTCGGCGTCAGAGGATATCAAAAAAGTTCTTTAAGCACAGTTCTGAGGTGTATTAGTTTTTTTTATATCACACAAGCGTCAGACAAGCGCAAATAGGTGCTTCAAGCCCAGTTCTGAAGTTTTTTTTTAGTGTTTTTGGACATTCCTTTCATTTTGTTGATTGTGACCATTTACAATGCATTTTCAGTGTCAGACAAGCTCAACGCATAATATATATGTGGTGTGTTATATAGTATAAAAGTGTATTTTAATCATCAGAGTAGTTAAAAATATCACTTCATGTTCAGAGTCAGACAAGCTCAAAGAAGCGTTTTAATCACATTTCTCAAATGTTTAATTGTTTTGAATATTAAAGTTACTTTCTTGACAGTGACATTGCTCAATACATCCTCAGCGTCAGACAAGCTCAATGCAGCGCTCTTTGCACAGTTCGGAAATGTTTTTGTACTTTCCAGTACAAAGCTCAAAGAAGCACTTTAAGCACATATCTGTGCTTGTTTATTTAGTAAACTAGTGTAGTTTAATTATCAAAGAAGTTTTAAAAAATCCCTTCATCGGTCAGAAGAGATTTAGTGTTTTTATACTTTCCTAAAAATTACATTGCACAATGTATTTTCAGCGAGACAAGACTATATAAGCGTTTTTAGAACAATTCTGAAACGTTTTATTGTTTTGGACATTCCTTTTATTTTGTTGATATTGCATAATGCATTCTCAGCGTCAGACAAGTTTAAAGAAGCGTTTTAAGCACGTTTCTAAAGTGTTTTATTGTTTTTGAACATTCCTGTTACCTTTTTTGGTAGTTACAATTTACAATGCATTTTCAGTGTCAGAAAATCTCAGCGAAGCTCTTTAAGAACAACTTTGTTTACAGTGTATTTAAGTCATCAGATTAGCTAAAATAAATCACTTCATGCACAGTTCTAAAACGATTTAAAAAAATTTCCTGATAATGACATTGCGCATTGAAATTATACAATGCACTTTCAGCCACAGACAAGCTCAATGAAGCGCTTTTGACACATTTCTGAAGTGTATTAGGGTTTTTCTACATTTTTGTAACATCGTTCATATTGAACCTGCGATGTATTCTCGGAGTCAGAGGATCTTAAAAAAGTTCTTTAAGCACAGTTCTGAGGTGTATTAGTGTTTTTTATATCACACAAACGTCAGACAAGCGCAAATAGGTGCTTCAAGCCCAGTTCTGAAGTTTTTTTTTAGTGTTTTTGGACATTCCTTTCATTTTGTTGATTGTGACGATTTACAATGCATTTTCAGTGTCAGACAAGCTCAACGCATAATATATATGTGGTGTGTTATATAGTATAAAATGTGTATTTTAATCAGCAGAGTAGTTAAAAATATCACTTCATGTTCAGAGTCAGACAAGCTCAAAGAAGCGTTTTAATCACATTTCTCAAATGTTTAATTGTTTTGAATATTAAAGTTACTTTCTTGACAGTGACATTGCTCAATACATCCTCAGCGTCAGACAAGCTCAATGCAGCGCTCTTTGCACAGTTCGGAAATGTTTTTGTACTTTCCAGTACAAAGCTCAAAGAAGCACATTAAGCACATATCTGTGCTTGTTTATTTAGTAAACTAGTTTAGTTTAATTATCAAAGAAGTTTAAAAAATTCACTTCATGAACCGGTCTGAAGAGATTTAGTGTTTTTATACTTTCCTAAAAATTACATTGCACAATGCATTTTCAGCGAGACAAGACTATATAAGCGTTTTTAGAACAATTCTGAAACGTTTTATTGTTTTGGACATTCCTTTTATTTTGTTGATATTGCATAATGCATTCTCAGCGTCAGACAAGCTCAAAGAAGCGTTTTAGGCACGTTTCTACAGAGTTTTATTGTTTTTGAACATTCCTGTTACCTTTTTTGGTAGTTACAATTTACAATGCATTTTCAGTGTCAGAAAATCTCAGCGAAGCTCTTTAAGAACCACTTTGTTTACAGTGTATTTTAGTCATCAGATTAGCTCAAATAAATCACTTCATGCACAGTTCTAAAACGATTAAAATTTTTTCCTGATAATGACATTGCACATTGACATTGTACAATGCAGTTTCAGCGTCAGACAAGCTTAATGAAGTGATATATGTACAGTTTTGAAGTGTTTTGATAATTTTGTACTTTCCTGTTACTTTTTAATAGTGACATAGCACAATGCACTTTTAGCCACAGACAAGCTCAGTGAAACGCTTTTGACACAATTCTGAAGTTTGTTAGTGTTTTTTTACATTTCACAATATTACTTTGTTAACAGTGACATTGCACAATGCAGTTTCAGCGTCAGAAAGGCTCAAATAGGCGCTTTAAGCACAGTTCTGAGGTGTATTAGTGTTTTTTATATCACACAAACGTCAGACAAGCGCAAATAGGTGCTTCAAGCCCAGTTCTGAAGTTTTTTTTTTAGTGTTTTTTGACATTCCTTTCATTTTGTTGATTGTGACGATTTACAATGCATTTTCAGTGTCAGCCAAGCTCAACGCATAATATATATGTGGTGTGTTATTTAGTATAAAAGTGTATTTTAATCATCAGAGTAGTTAAAAATATCACTTCATGTTCAGAGTCAGACAAGCTCAAAGAAGCGTTTGAAGCACATTTCTCAAATGTTTAATTGTTTTGAATATTAAAGTTACTTTCTTGACAGTGACATTGCTCAATACATCCTCAGCGTCAGACAAGCTCAATGCAGCGCTCTTTGCACAGTTCGGAAATGTTTTTGTACTTTCCAGTACAAAGCTCAAAGAAGCACTTTAAGCACATATCTGTGCTTGTTCATTTAGTAAACTAGTGTAGTTTAATTATCAAAGAAGTTTTAAAAAATCACTTCATCGGTCTGAAGAGATTTAGTGTTTTTATACTTTCCTAAAAATTACATTGCACAATGTATTTTCAGCGAGACAAGACTATATAAGCGTTTTTAGAACAATTCTGAAACGTTTTATTGTTTTGGACATTCCTTTTATTTTGTTGATATTGCATAATGCATTCTCAGCGTCAGACAAGCTCAATTAGGCGCTTTAAGCACAGTTCTGAGGGTTTTTTAGTGTTTTTGGACATTCCTGTTACAATTTACAATGCATTTTCAGTGTCAGAAAATCTCAGCGAAGCTCTTTAAGAACAACTTTGTTTACAGTGTATTTTAGTCATCAGATTAGCTCAAATAAATCACTTCATGCACAGTTCTAAAACGATGTAAATTTTTTCCTGATAATGACATTGCACATTGACATTGTACAATGCAGTTTCAGCGTCAGACAAGCTTAATGAAGTGATATATGTACAGTTTTGAAGTGTTTTGATAATTTTGTACTTTCCTGTTACTTTTTAATGGTGACATAGCACAATGAACTTTCAGCCACAGACAAGCTCAGCGAAATGCTTTTGACACAATTCTGAAGTTTGTTAGTGTTTTTTACATTTCACAATATTACTTTACATTACACAATATTACTTTGTTAACAGTGACATTGCACAATGCAGTTTCAGCGTCAGAAAGGCTCAAATAGGCGCTTTAAGCACAGTTCTGAAAGTTTTTTAGTGTTTTTGGACATTCCTTTCAATTTGTTGATTGTGACAATTTACAATGCACTTTCAGCCACAGACAAGCTCAATGAAGCGCTTTGACACATTTCTGAAGTGTATTAGGGTTTTTCTACATTTTTGTAACATCGTTCATATTGAACCTGCGATGTATTCTCGGCGCCAGAGGATCTCAAAAAAGTTCTTTAAGCACAGTTCTGAGGTGTATTAGTTTTTTTTATATCACACAAGCGTCAGACAAGCGCAAATAGGTTCTTCAAGCACAGTTCTGAAGTTTTTTTTTAGTGTTTTTGGACATTCCTTTCATTTTGTTGATTGTGACCATTTACAATGCATTTTCAGTGTCAGACAAGCTCAACGCATAATATATATGTGGTGTGTTATATAGTATAAAAGTGTATTTTAATCATCAGAGTAGTTAAAAATATCACTTCATGTTCAGAGTCAGACAAGCTCAAAGAAGCGTTTTAATCACATTTCTCAAATGTTTAATTGTTTTGAATATTAAAGTTACTTTCTTGACAGTGACATTGCTCAATACATCCTCAGCGTCAGACAAGCTCAATGCAGCGCTCTTTGCACAGTTCGGAAATGTTTTTGTACTTTCCAGTACAAAGCTCAAAGAAGCACTTTAAGCACATATCTGTGCTTGTTCATTTAGTAAACTAGTGTAGTTTAATTATCAAAGAAGTTTTAAAAAATCCCTTCATCGGTCAGAAGAGATTTAGTGTTTTTATACTTTCCTAAAAATTACATTGCACAATGCATTTTCAGCGAGACAAGACTATATAAGCGTTTTTAAAACAATTCTGAAACGTTTTATTGTTTTGGACATTCCTTTTATTTTGTTGATATTGCATAATGCATTCTCAGCGTCAGACAAGCTCAAAGAAGCGTTTTAAGCACGTTTCTAAAGTGTTTTATTGTTTTTGAACATTCCTGTTACAATTTACAATGCATTTTCAGTGTCATAAAATCTCAGCGAAGCTCTTTAAGAACAACTTTGTTTACAGTGTATTTTAGTCATCAGATTAGCTCAAATAAATCACTTCACGCACAGTTCTAAAACGATTTAAATTTTTTCCTGATAATGACATTGCACATTGACATTGTACAATGCAGTTTCAGCGTCAGACAAGCTTAATGAAGTGATATATGTACAGTTTTGAAGTGTTTTGATAATTTTTTACTTTCCTGTTACTTTTTAATGGTGACATAGCACAATGCACTTTCAGCCACAGACAAGCTCAGCGAAACGCTTTTGACACAATTCTGAAGTTTGTTAGTGTTTTTTACATTTCACAATATTACTTTACATTACACAATATTACTTTGTTAACAGTGACATTGCACAATGCAGTTTCAGCGTCAGAAAGGCTCAAATAGGCGCTTTAAGCACAGTTCTGAAAGTTTTTTAGTGTTTTTGGACATTCCTTTCAATTTGTTGATTGTGACAATTTACAATGCACTTTCAGCCACAGACAAGCTCAATGAAGCGCTTTGACACATTTCTGAAGTGTATTAGGGTTTTTCTACATTTTTGTACCATCGTTCATATTGAACCTGCGATGTATTCTCGGCGTCAGAGGATCTCAAAAAAGTTCTTTAAGCACAGTTCTGAGGTGTATTAGTTTTTTTTATATCACACAAGCGTCAGACAAGCGCAAATAGGTGCTTCAAGCAAAGTTCTGAAGTTTTTTTTTAGTGTTTTTGGACATTCCTTTCATTTTGTTGATTGTGACGATTTACAATGCATTTTCAGTGTCAGCCAAGCTCAACGCATATTATATATGTGGTGTGTTATTTAGTATAAAATGTGTATTTTAATCATCAGAGTAGTTAAAAATATCACTTCATGTTCAGAGTCAGACAAGCTCAAAGAAGCGTTTTAATCACATTTCTCAAATGTTTAATTGTTTTGAATATTAAAGTTACTTTCTTGACAGTGACATTGCTCAATACATCCTCAGCGTCAGACAAGCTCAATGCAGCGCTCTTTGCACAGTTCGGAAATGTTTTTGTACTTTCCAGTACAAAGCTCAAAGAAGCACATTAAGCACATATCTGTGCTTGTTTATTTAGTAAACTAGTTTAGTTTAATTATCAAAGAAGTTTAAAAAATTCACTTCATGAACCGGTCTGAAGAGATTTAGTGTTTTTATACTTTCCTAAAAATTACATTTGCTCAATGTATTTTCAGCGAGACAAGACTATATAAGCGTTTTTAGAACAATTCTGAAACGTTTTATTGTTTTGGACATTCCTTTTATTTTGTTGATATTGCATAATGCATTCTCAGCGTCAGACAAGCTCAAAGAGGCGTTTTAAGCACGTTTCTAAAGTGTTTTATTGTTTTTGAACATTCCTGTTACCTTTTTTGGTAGTTACAATTTACAATGCATTTTCAGTGTCAGAAAATCTCAGCGAAGCTCTTTAAGAACAACTTTGTTTACAGTGTATTTAAGTCATCAGATTAGCTCAAATAAATCACTTCATGCACAGTTCTAAAACGATTAAAAAAACATTTCCTGATAATGACATTGCGCATTGACATTATACAATGCACTTTCAGCCACAGACAAGCTCAATGAAGCGCTTTTGACACAATTCTGAAGCGTATTAGGGTTTTTCTACATTTTTGTAACATCGTTCATATTGAACCTGCGATGTATTCTCGGCGTCAGAGGATCTCAAAAAAGTTCTTTAAGCACAGTTCTGAGGTGTTTTAGTGTTTTTTATATCACACAAACGTCAGACAAGCGCAAATAGGTGCTTCAAGCCCAGTTCTGAAGTTTTTATTTAGTGTTTTTGGACATTCCTTTCATTTTGTTGATTGTGACGATTTACAATGCATTTTCAGTGTCAGCCAAGCTCAACGCATAATATATATGTGGTGTGTTATTTAGTATAAAAGTGTATTTTAATCATCAGAGTAGTTAAAAATATCACTTCATGTTCAGAGTCAGACAAGCTCAAAGAAGCGTTTTAAGCACATTTCTCAAATGTTTAATTGTTTTGAATATTAAAGTTACTTTCTTGACAGTGACATTGCTCAATACATCCTCAGCGTCAGACAAGCTCAATGCAGCGCTCTTTGCACAGTTCGGAAATGTTTTTGTACTTTCCAGTACAAAGCTCAAAGAAGCACTTTAAGCATATATCTGTGCTTGTTTATTTAGTAAACCAGTGTAGTTTAATTATCAAGGAAGTTTAAAAAAATCACTTCATGCACCGGTCTGAAGAGATTTAGTGTTTTTATACTTTCCTAAAAATTACATTGCACAATGTATTTTCAGCGAGACAAGACTATATAAGCGTTTTTAGAACAATTCTGAAACGTTTTATTGTTTTGGACATTCCTTTTATTTTGTTGATATTGCATAATGCATTCTCAGCGTCAGACAAGCTCAAAGAAGCGTTTTAAGCACGTTTCTAAAGTCTTTTATTGTTTTTGAACATTCCTGTTACCTTTTTTGGTAGTTACAATTTACAATGCATTTTCAGTGTCAGAAAATCTCAGCGAAGCTCTTTAAGAACAACTTTGTTTACAGTGTATTTAGGTCATCAGATTAGCTCAAATAAATCACTTCATGCACAGTTCTAAAACATTATAAAAAAATTTCCTGATAATGACATTGAGCATTGACATTATACAATGCACTTTCAGCCACAGACAAGCTCAATGAAGCGCTTTTGACACAATTCTGAAGCGTATTAGTGTTTTTCTACATTTTTGTAACATCGTTCATATTGTGCCTGCGATGTATTCTCGGCGTCAAAGGATCTCAAAAAAGTTCTTTAAGCACAGTTCTGAGGTGTATTAGTGTTTTTTATATCACACAAACGTCAGACAAGCGCAAATAGGTGCTTCAAGCCCAGTTCTGAAGTTTTTATTTAGTGTTTTTGGACATTCCTTTCATTTTGTTGATTGTGACGATTTACAATGCATTTTCAGTGTCAGCCAAGCTCAACGCATAATATATATGTGGTGTGTTATTTAGTATAAAAGTGTATTTTAATCATCAGAGTAGTTAAAAATATCACTTCATGTTCAGAGTCAGACAAGCTCAAAGAAGCGTTTTAATCACATTTCTCAAATGTTTAATTGTTTTGAATATTAAAGTTACTTTCTTGACAGTGACATTGCTCAATACATCCTCAGCGTCAGACAAGCTCAATGCAGCGCTCTTTGCACAGTTCGGAAATGTTTTTGTACTTTCCAGTACAAAGCTCAAAGAAGCACTTTAAGCACATATCTGTGCTTGTTTATTTAGTAAACTAGTGTAGTTTAATTATCAAAGAAGTTTAAAAAAATCACTTCATCGGTCAGAAGAGATTTAGTGTTTTTATACTTTCCTAAAAATTACATTGCACAATGTGTTTTCAGCGAGACAAGACTATATAAGCGTTTTTAGAACAATTCTGAAACGTTTTATTGTTTTGGACATTCCTTTTATTTTGTTGATATTGCATAATGCATTCTCAGCGTCAGACAAGCTCAAAGAAGCGTTTTAAGCACGTTTCTAAAGTGTTTTATTGTTTTTGAACATTCCTGTTACAATTTACAATGCATTTTCAGTGTCAGAAAATCTCAGCGAAGCTCTTTAAGAACAACTTTGTTTACAGTGTATTTTAGTCATCAGATTAGCTCAAATAAATCACTTCATGCACAGTTCTAAAACGATGTAAATTTTTTCCTGATAATGACATTGCACATTGACATTGTACAATGCAGTTTCAGCGTCAGACAAGCTTAATGAAGTGATATATGTACAGTTTTGAAGTGTTTTGATAATTTTGTACTTTCCTGTTACTTTTTAATGGTGACATAGCACAATGCACTTTCAGCCACAGACAAGCTCAGTGAAAGGCTTTTGACACAATTCTGAAGTTTGTTAGTGTTTTTTTACATTTCACAATCTTACTTTACATTACACAATATTACTTTGTTAACAGTGACATTGCACAATGCAGTTTCAGCGTCAGAAAGGCTCAAATAGGCGCTTTAAGCACAGTTCTGAAAGTTTTTTAGTGTTTTTGGACATTCCTTTCAATTTGTTGATTGTGACAATTTACAATGCACTTTCAGCCACAGACAAGCTCAATGAAGCGCTTTGACACATTTCTGAAGTGTATTAGGGTTTTTCTACATTTTTGTAACATCGTTCATATTGAACCTGCGATGTATTCTCGGCGTCAGAGGATATCAAAAAAGTTCTTTAAGCACAGTTCTGAGGTGTATTAGTTTTTTTTATATCACACAAGCGTCAGACAAGCGCAAATAGGTGCTTCAAGCACAGTTCTGAAGTTTTTTTTTAGTGTTTTTGGACATTCCTTTCATTTTGTTGATTGTGACCATTTACAATGCATTTTCAGTGTCAGACAAGCTCAACGCATAATATATATGTGGTGTGTTATATAGTATAAAAGTGTATTTTAATCATCAGAGTAGTTAAAAATATCACTTCATGTTCAGAGTCAGACAAGCTCAAAGAAGCGTTTTAATCACATTTCTCAAATGTTTAATTGTTTTGAATATTAAAGTTACTTTCTTGACAGTGACATTGCTCAATACATCCTCAGCGTCAGACAAGCTCAATGCAGCGCTCTTTGCACAGTTCGGAAATGTTTTTGTACTTTCCAGTACAAAGCTCAAAGAAGCACTTTAAGCATATATCTGTGCTTGTTTATTTAGTAAACTAGTGTAGTTTAATTATCAAAGAAGTTTTAAAAAATCCCTTCATCGGTCAGAAGAGATTTAGTGTTTTTATACTTTCCTAAAAATTACATTTGCTCAATGTATTTTCAGCGAGACAAGACTATATAAGCGTTTTTAGAACAATTCTGAAACGTTTTATTGTTTTGGACATTCCTTTTATTTTGTTGATATTGCATAATGCATTCTCAGCGTCAGACAAGCTCAAAGAAGCGTTTTAAGCACGTTTCTAAAGTGTTTTATTGTTTTTGAACATTCCTGTTACCTTTTTTGGTAGTTACAATTTACAATGCATTTTCAGTGTCAGAAAATCTCAGCGAAGCTCTTTAAGAACAACTTTGTTTACAGTGTATTTAGGTCATCAGATTAGCTCAAATAAATCACTTCATGCACAGTTCTAAAACGATTTAAAAAAATTTCCTGATAATGACATTGAGCATTGACATTATACAATGCACTTTCAGCCACAGACAAGCTCAATGAAGCGCTTTTGACACAATTCTGAAGCGTATTAGTGTTTTTCTACATTTTTGTAACATCGTTCATATTGAGCCTGCGATGTATTCTCGGCTTCAGAGGATCTCAAAAAAGTTCTTTAAGCACAGTTCTGAGGTGTATTAGTTTTTTTTATATCACACAAGCGTCAGACAAGCGCAAATAGGTGCTTCAAGCCCAGTTCTGAATTTTTTTTTTAGTGTTTTTGGACATTCCTTTCATTTTGTTGATTGTGACGATTTACAATGCATTTTCAGTGTCAGCCAAGCTCAACGCATAATATATATGTGGTGTGTTATTTAGTATAAAAGTGTATTTTAATCATCAGAGTAGTTAAAAATATCACTTCATGTTCAGAGTCAGACAAGCTCAAAGAAGCGTTTTAATCACATTTCTCAAATGTTTAATTGTTTTGAATATTAAAGTTACTTTCTTGACAGTGACATTGCTCAATACATCCTCAGCGTCAGACAAGCTCAATGCAGCGCTCTTTGCACAGTTCGGAAATGTTTTTGTACTTTCCAGTACAAAGCTCAAAGAAGCACTTTAAGCACATATCTGTGCTTGTTTATTTAGTAAACTAGTGTAGTTTAATTATCAAAGAAGTTTAAAAAAATCACTTCATCGGTCAGAAGAGATTTAGTGTTTTTATACTTTCCTAAAAATTACATTGCACAATGCATTTTCAGCGAGACAAGACTATATAAGCGTTTTTAGAACAATTCTGAAACGTTTTATTGTTTTGGACATTCCTTTTATTTTGTTGATATTGCATAATGCATTCTCAGCGTCAGACAAGCTCAAAGAAGCGTTTTAAGCACGTTTCTAAAGTGTTTTATTGTTGTTGAACATTCCTGTTACCTTTTTTGGTAGTTACAATTTACAATGCATTTTCAGTGTCAGAAAATCTCAGCGAAGCTCTTTAAGAACAACTTTGTTTACAGTGTATTTTAGTCATCAGATTAGCTCAAATAAATCACTTCATGCACAGTTCTAAAACGATTTAAATTTTTTCCTGATAATGACATTGCACATTGACATTGCACAATGCAGTTTCAGCGTCAGACAAGCTTAATGAAGTGATATATGTACAGTTTTGAAGTGTTTTGATAATTTTGTACTTTCCTGTTACTTTTTAATGGTGACATAGCACAATGCACTTTTAGCCACAGACAAGCTCAGTGAAACGCTTTTGACACAATTCTGAAGTTTGTTAGTGTTTTTTTACATTTCACAATATTACTTTACATTACACAATATTACTTTGTTAACAGTGACATTGCACAATGCAGTTTCAGCGTCAGAAAGGCTCAAATAGGCGCTTTAAGCACAGTTCTGAGGGTTTTTTAGTGTTTTTGGACATTCCTGTCAATTTGTTGATTGTGACAATTTACAATGCACTTTCAGCCACAGACAAACTTAATGAAGCGCTTTTGACACAATTCTGAAGCGTTTTAGTGTTTTTCTACATTTTTGTAACATCGTTCATATTGAACCTGCGATGTATTCTCGGCGTCAGAGGATCTTAAAAAAGTTCTTTAAGCACAGTTCTAAGGTGTTTTAGTGTTTTTAATATCACACAAGCGTCAGACAAGCGCAAATAGGTGCTTCAAGCATAGTTCTGAAGTTTCTTTTAATGTTTTTGGACATTTCTTTTATTTTGTTTATTGTGACGATTTACAAAGCATTTTCAATGTCAAACAAGCTCAACGCATATTATATATGTGGTGTGTTATTTAGTATAAAAGTGTATTTTAATCATCAGAGTAGTTAAAAATATCACTTCATGTTCAGAGTCAGACAAGCTCAAAGAAGCGTTTTAAGCACATTTCTCAAGTGTTTAATTGTTTTGAATATTAAAGTTACTTTCTTGACAGTGACATTGCTCAATACATCCTCAGCGTCAGACAAGCTTAATGCAGCGCTCTTTGCACAGTTCGGAAATGTTTTTGTACTTTCCAGTACAAAGCTCAAAGAAGCACTTTAAGCATATATCTGTGCTTGTTTATTTAGTAAACCAGTGTAGTTTAATTATCAAGGAAGTTTAAAAAAATAACTTGTCTGAAGAGATTTAGTGTTTTTATACTTTCCTAAAAATTACATTGCACAATGTATTTTCAGCGAGACAAGACTATATAAGCGTTTTTAGAACAATTCTGAAACGTTTTATAGTTTTGGACATTCCTTTTATTTTGTTGATATTGCATAATGCATTCTCAGCGTCAGACAAGCTCAAAGAAGCGTTTTAAGCACGTTTCTAAAGTGTTTTATTGTTTTTGAACATTCCTGTTACCTTTTTTGGTAGTTACAATTTACAATGCATTTTCAGTGTCAGAAAATCTCAGCGAAGCTCTTTAAGAACAACTTTGTTTACAGTGTATTTAAGTCATTAGATTAGCTAAAATAAATCACTTCATGCACAGTTCTAAAACGATTTAAAAAAATTTCCTGATAATGACATTGCACATTGAAATTATACAATGCACTTTCAGCCACAGACAAGCTCAATGAAGCGCTTTTGACACATTTCTGAAGTGTATTAGGGTTTTTCTACATTTTTGTAACATCGTTCATATTGAACCTGCGATGTATTCTCGGCGTCAGAGGATCTCAAAAAAGTTCTTTAAGCACAGTTCTGAGGTGTATTAGTGTTTTTTATATCACACAAACGTCAGACAAGCGCAAATAGGTGCTTCAAGCCCAGTTCTGAAGTTTTTTTTTAGTGTTTTTGGACATTCCTTTCATTTTGTTGATTGTGACGATTTACAATGCATTTTCAGTGTCAGCCAAGCTCAACGCATATTATATATGTGGTGTGTCATTTAGTATAAAAGTGTATTTTAATCATCAGAGTAGTTAAAAATATCACTTCATGTTCAGAGTCAGACAAGCTCAAAGAAGCGTTTTAAGCACATTTCTCAAGTGTTTAATTGTTTTGAATATTAAAGTTACTTTCTTGACAGTGACATTGCTCAATACATCCTCAGCGTCAGACAAGCTTAATGCAGCGCTCTTTGCACAGTTCGGAAATGTTTTTGTACTTTCCAGTACAAAGCTCAAAGAAGCACTTTAAGCATATATCTGTGCTTGTTTATTTAGTAAACCAGTGTAGTTTAATTATCAAGGAAGTTAAAAAAAAACACTTCATGCGTGTTTTTTTCCGGTCTGAAGAGATTTAGTGTTTTTATACTTTCCTAAAAATTACATTGCACAATGTGTTTTCAGCGAGACAAGACTATATAAGCGTTTTTAGAACAATTCTGAAACGTTTTATTGTTTTGGACATTCCTTTTATTTTGTTGATATTGCATAATGCATTCTCAGCGTCAGACAAGCTCAAAGAAGCGTTTTAAGCACGTTTCTAAAGTGTTTTATTGTTTTTGAACATTCCTGTTACAATTTACAATGCATTTTCAGTGTCAGAAAATCTCAGCGAAGCTCTTTAAGAACAACTTTGTTTACAGTGTATTTTAGTCATCAGATTAGCTCAAATAAATCACTTCATGCACAGTTCTAAAACGATGTAAATTTTTTCCTGATAATGACATTGCACATTGACATTGTACAATGCAGTTTCAGCGTCAGACAAGCTTAATGAAGTGATATATGTACAGTTTTGAAGTGTTTTGATAATTTTGTACTTTCCTGTTACTTTTTAATGGTGACATAGCACAATGCACTTTCAGCCACAGACAAGCTCAGTGAAAGGCTTTTGACACAATTCTGAAGTTTGTTAGTGTTTTTTTACATTTCACAATCTTACTTTACATTACACAATATTACTTTGTTAACAGTGACATTGCACAATGCAGTTTCAGCGTCAGAAAGGCTCAAATAGGCGCTTTAAGCACAGTTCTGAAAGTTTTTTAGTGTTTTTGGACATTCCTTTCAATTTGTTGATTGTGACAATTTACAATGCACTTTCAGCCACAGACAAGCTCAATGAAGCGCTTTGACACATTTCTGAAGTGTATTAGGGTTTTTCTACATTTTTGTAACATCGTTCATATTGAACCTGCGATGTATTCTCGGCGTCAGAGGATATCAAAAAAGTTCTTTAAGCACAGTTCTGAGGTGTATTAGTTTTTTTTATATCACACAAGCGTCAGACAAGCGCAAATAGGTGCTTCAAGCACAGTTCTGAAGTTTTTTTTTAGTGTTTTTGGACATTCCTTTCATTTTGTTGATTGTGACCATTTACAATGCATTTTCAGTGTCAGACAAGCTCAACGCATAATATATATGTGGTGTGTTATATAGTATAAAAGTGTATTTTAATCATCAGAGTAGTTAAAAATATCACTTCATGTTCAGAGTCAGACAAGCTCAAAGAAGCGTTTTAATCACATTTCTCAAATGTTTAATTGTTTTGAATATTAAAGTTACTTTCTTGACAGTGACATTGCTCAATACATCCTCAGCGTCAGACAAGCTCAATGCAGCGCTCTTTGCACAGTTCGGAAATGTTTTTGTACTTTCCAGTACAAAGCTCAAAGAAGCACTTTAAGCACATATCTGTGCTTGTTTATTTAGTAAACTAGTGTAGTTTAATTATCAAAGAAGTTTTAAAAAATCCCTTCATCGGTCAGAAGAGATTTAGTGTTTTTATACTTTCCTAAAAATTACATTGCACAATGTATTTTCAGCGAGACAAGACTATATAAGCGTTTTTAGAACAATTCTGAAACGTTTTATAGTTTTGGACATTCCTTTTATTTTGTTGATATTGCATAATGCATTCTCAGCGTCAGACAAGCTCAAAGAAGCGTTTTAAGCACGTTTCTAAAGTGTTTTATTGTTTTTGAACATTCCTGTTACCTTTTTTGGTAGTTACAATTTACAATGCATTTTCAGTGTCAGAAAATCTCAGCGAAGCTCTTTAAGAACAACTTTGTTTACAGTGTATTTAAGTCATCAGGTTAGCTCAAATAAATCACTTCATGCACAGTTCTAAAACGATTTAAAAAAATTTCCTGATAATGACATTGCGCATTGACATTATACAATGCACTTTCAGCCACAGACAAGCTCAATGAAGCGCTTTTGACACAATTCTGAAGCGTATTAGTGTTTTTCTACATTTTTGTAACATCGTTCATATTGAACCTGCGATGTATTCTCGGCGTCAGAGGATTTCAAAAAAGTTCTTTAAGCACAGTTCTGAGGTGTATTAGTGTTTTTTATATCACACAAACGTCAGACAAGCGCAAATAGGTGCTTCAAGCCCAGTTCTGAAGTTTTTTTTTAGTGTTTTTGGACATTCCTTTCATTTTGTTGATTGTGACGATTTACAATGCATTTTCAGTGTCAGCCAAGCTCAACGCATAATATATATGTGGTGTGTTATTTAGTATAAAAGTGTATTTTAATCATCAGAGTAGTTAAAAATATCACTTCATGTTCAGAGTCAGACAAGCTCAAAGAAGCGTTTTAAGCACATTTCTCAAATGTTTAATTTTTTTGAATATTAAAGTTACTTTCTTGACAGTGACATTGCTCAATACATCCTCAGCGTCAGACAAGCTCAATGCAGCGCTCTTTGCACAGTTCGGAAATGTTTTTGTACTTTCCAGTACAAAGCTCAAAGAAGCACTTTAAGCATATATCTGTGCTTGTTTATTTAGTAAACCAGTGTAGTTTAATTATCAAGGAAGTTTAAAAAAATCACTTCATGCACCGGTCTGAAGAGATTTAGTGTTTTTATACTTTCCTAAAAATTACATTGCACAATGTATTTTCAGCGAGACAAGACTATATAAGCGTTTTTAGAACAATTCTGAAACGTTTTATTGTTTTGGACATTCCTTTTATTTTGTTGATATTGCATAATGCATTCTCAGCGTCAGACAAGCTCAAAGAAGCGTTTTAAGCACGTTTCTAAAGTCTTTTATTGTTTTTGAACATTCCTGTTACCTTTTTTGGTAGTTACAATTTACAATGCATTTTCAGTGTCAGAAAATCTCAGCGAAGCTCTTTAAGAACAACTTTGTTTACAGTGTATTTAAGTCATCAGATTAGCTCAAATAAATCACTTCATGCACAGTTCTAAAACGATTTAAAAAAATTTCCTGATAATGACATTGCGCATTGACATTATACAATGCACTTTCAGCCACAGACAAGCTCAATGAAGCGCTTTTGACACAATTCTGAAGCGTATTAGTGTTTTTCTACATTTTTGTAAAATCGTTCATATTGAACCTGCGATGTATTCTCGGCGTCAGAGGATCTCAAAAAAGTTCTTTAAGCACAGTTCTGAGGTGTATTAGTGTTTTTTATATCACACAAACGTCAGACAAGCGCAAATAGGTGCTTCAAGCCCAGTTCTGAAGTTTTTTTTTAGTGTTTTTGGACATTCCTTTCATTTTGTTGATTGTGACGATTTACAATGCATTTTCAGTGTCAGCCAAGCTCAACGCATAATATATATGTGGTGTGTTATATAGTATAAAAGTGTATTTTAATCATCAGAGTAGTTAAAAATATCACTTCATGTTCAGAGTCAGACAAGCTCAAAGAAGCGTTTTAATCACATTTCTCAAATGTTTAATTGTTTTGAATATTAAAGTTACTTTCTTGACAGTGACATTGCTCAATACATCCTCAGCGTCAGACAAGCTCAATGCAGCGCTCTTTGCACAGTTCGGAAATGTTTTTGTACTTTCCAGTACAAAGCTCAAAGAAGCACTTTAAGCACATATCTGTGCTTGTTCATTTAGTAAACTAGTGTAGTTTAATTATCAAAAAAGTTTTAAAAAATCCCTTCATCGGTCAGAAGAGATTTAGTGTTTTTATACTTTCCTAAAAATTACATTGCACAATGCATTTTCAGCGAGACAAGACTATATAAGCGTTTTTAGAACAATTCTGAAACGTTTTATTGTTTTGGACATTCCTTTTATTTTGTTGATATTGCATAATGCATTCTCAGCGTCAGACAAGCTCAAAGAAGCGTTTTAAGCACGTTTCTAAAGTGTTTTATTGTTTTTGAACATTCCTGTTACCTTTTTTGGTAGTTACAATTTACAATGCATTTTCAGTGTCAGAAAATCTCAGCGAAGCTCTTTAAGAACAACTTTGTTTACAGTGTATTTTAGTCATCAGATTAGCTCAAATAAATCACTTCATGCACAGTTCTAAAACGATTTAAATTTTTTCCTGATAATGACATTGCACATTGACATTGTACAATGCAGTTTCAGCGTCAGACAAGCTTAATGAACTGATATATGTACAGTTTTGAAGTGTTTTGATAATTTTGTACTTTCCTGTTACTTTTTAATGGTGACATAGCACAATGCACTTTCAGCCACAGACAAGCTCAGCGAAACGCTTTTGACACAATTCTGAAGTTTGTTAGTGTTTTTTACATTTCACAATATTACTTTACATTACACAATATTACTTTGTTAACAGTGACATTGCACAATGCAGTTTCAGCGTCAGAAAGGCTCAAATAGGCGCTTTAAGCACAGTTCTGAAAGTTTTTTAGTGTTTTTGGACATTCCTTTCAATTTGTTGATTGTGACAATTTACAACGCACTTTCAGCCACAGACAAGCTCAATGAAGCGCTTTGACACATTTCTGAAGTGTATTAGGGTTTTTCTACATTTTTGTAACATCGTTCATATTGAACCTGCGATGTATTCTCGGCGTCAGAGGATCTCAAAAAAGTTCTTTAAGCACAGTTCTGAGGTGTATTAGTTTTTTTTATATCACACAAGCGTCAGACAAGCGCAAATAGGTGCTTCAAGCAAAGTTCTGAAGTTTTTTTTTAGTGTTTTTGGACATTCCTTTCATTTTGTTGATTGTGACGATTTACAATGCATTTTCAGTGTCAGACAAGCTCAACGCATAATATATATGTGGTGTGTTATATAGTATAAAATGTGTATTTTAATCATCAGAGTAGTTAAAAATATCACTTCATGTTCAGAGTCAGACAAGCTCAAAGAAGCGTTTTAATCACATTTCTCAAATGTTTAATTGTTTTGAATATTAAAGTTACTTTCTTGACAGTGACATTGCTCAATACATCCTCAGCGTCAGACAAGCTCAATGCAGCGCTCTTTGCACAGTTCGGAAATATTTTTGTACTTTCCAGTACAAAGCTCAAAGAAGCACATTAAGCACATATCTGTGCTTGTTTATTTAGTAAACTAGTTTAGTTTAATTATCAAAGAAGTTTAAAAAATTCACTTCATGAACCGGTCTGAAGAGATTTAGTGTTTTTATACTTTCCTAAAAATTACATTGCACAATGCATTTTCAGCGAGACAAGACTATATAAGCGTTTTTAGAACAATTCTGAAACGTTTTATTGTTTTGGACATTCCTTTTATTTTGTTGATATTGCATAATGCATTCTCAGCGTCAGACAAGCTCAAAGAAGCGTTTTAGGCACGTTTCTACAGTGTTTTATTGTTTTTGAACATTCCTGTTACCTTTTTTGGTAGTTACAATTTACAATGCATTTTCAGTGTCAGAAAATCTCAGCGAAGCTCTTTAAGAACCACTTTGTTTACAGTGTATTTTAGTCATCAGATTAGCTCAAATAAATCACTTCATGCACAGTTCTAAAACGATTAAAATTTTTTCCTGATAATGACATTGCACATTGACATTGTACAATGCAGTTTCAGCGTCAGACAAGCTTAATGAAGTGATATATGTACAGTTTTGAAGTGTTTTGATAATTTTGTACTTTCCTGTTACTTTTTAATAGTGACATAGCACAATGCACTTTTAGCCACAGACAAGCTCAGTGAAACGCTTTTGACACAATTCTGAAGTTTGTTAGTGTTTTTTTACATTTCACAATATTACTTTGTTAACAGTGACATTGCACAATGCAGTTTCAGCGTCAGAAAGGCTCAAATAGGCGCTTTAAGCACAGTTCTGAGGTGTATTAGTGTTTTTTATATCACACAAACGTCAGACAAGCGCAAATAGGTGCTTCAAGCCCAGTTCTGAAGTTTTTTTTTTAGTGTTTTTTGACATTCCTTTCATTTTGTTGATTGTGACGATTTACAATGCATTTTCAGTGTCAGCCAAGCTCAACGCATAATATATATGTGGTGTGTTATTTAGTATAAAAGTGTATTTTAATCATCAGAGTAGTTAAAAATATCACTTCATGTTCAGAGTCAGACAAGCTCAAAGAAGCGTTTTAAGCACATTTCTCAAATGTTTAATTGTTTTGAATATTAAAGTTACTTTCTTGACAGTGACATTGCTCAATACATCCTCAGCGTCAGACAAGCTCAATGCAGCGCTCTTTGCACAGTTCGGAAATGTTTTTGTACTTTCCAGTACAAAGCTCAAAGAAGCACTTTAAGCACATATCTGTGCTTGTTTATTTAGTAAACTAGTGTAGTTTAATTATCAAAGAAGTTTTAAAAAATCCCTTCATCGGTCAGAAGAGATTTAGTGTTTTTATACTTTCCTAAAAATTACATTGCACAATGTATTTTCAGCGAGACAAGACTATATAAGCGTTTTTAGAACAATTCTGAAACGTTTTATTGTTTTGGACATTCCTTTTATTTTGTTGATATTGCATAATGCATTCTCAGCGTCAGACAAGCTCAAAGAAGCGTTTTAAGCACGTTTCTAAAGTGTTTTATTGTTTTTGAACATTCCTGTTACAATTTACAATGCATTTTCAGTGTCAGAAAATCTCAGCGAAGCTCTTTAAGAACAACTTTGTTTAAAGTGTATTTTAGTCATCAGATTAGCTCAAATAAATCACTTCATGCACAGTTCTAAAACGATGTAAATTTTTTCCTGATAATGACATTGCACATTGACATTGTACAATGCAGTTTCAGCGTCAGACAAGCTTAATGAAGTGATATATGTACAGTTTTGAAGTGTTTTGATAATTTTGTACTTTCCTGTTACTTTTTAATGGTGACATAGCACAATGCACTTTCAGCCACAGACAAGCTCAGTGAAAGGCCTTTGACACAATTCTGAAGTTTGTTAGTGTTTTTTTACATTTCACAATCTTACTTTACATTACACAATATTACTTTGTTAACTGTGACATTGCACAATGCAGTTTCAGCGTCAGAAAGGCTCAAATAGGCGCTTTAAGCACAGTTCTGAAAGTTTTTTAGTGTTTTTGGACATTCCTTTCAATTTGTTGATTGTGACAATTTACAATTCACTTTCAGCCTCAGACAAGCTTAATGAAGCGCTTTGACACATTTCTGAAGTGTATTAGGGTTTTTCTACATTTTTGTAACATCGTTCATATTGAACCTGCGATGTATTCTCGGCGTCAGAGGATATCAAAAAAGTTCTTTAAGCACAGTTCTGAGGTGTATTAGTTTTTTTTATATCACACAAGCGTCAGACAAGCGCAAATAGGTGCTTCAAGCACAGTTCTGAAGTTTTTTTTTAGTGTTTTTGGACATTCCTTTCATTTTGTTGATTGTGACCATTTACAATGCATTTTCAGTGTCAGCCAAGCTCAACGCATAATATATATGTGGTGTGTTATTTAGTATAAAAGTGTATTTTAATCATCAGAGTAGTTAAAAATATCACTTCATGTTCAGAGTCAGACAAGCTCAAAGAAGCGTTTTAATCACATTTCTCAAATGTTTAATTGTTTTGAATATTAAAGTTACTTTCTTGACAGTGACATTGCTCAATACATCCTCAGCGTCAGACAAGCTCAATGCAGCGCTCTTTGCACAGTTCGGAAATGTTTTTGTACTTTCCAGTACAAAGCTCAAAGAAGCACTTTAAGCACATATCTGTGCTTGTTTATTTAGTAAACTAGTGTAGTTTAATTATCAAAGAAGTTTTAAAAAATCCCTTCATCGGTCAGAAGAGATTTAGTGTTTTTATACTTTCCTAAAAATTACATTGCACAATGTATTTTCAGCGAGACAAGACTATATAAGCGTTTTTAGAACAATTCTGAAACGTTTTATTGTTTTGGACATTCCTTTTATTTTGTTGATATTGCATAATGCATTCTCAGCGTCAGACAAGCTCAAAGAAGCGTTTTAAGCACGTTTCTAAAGTGTTTTATTGTTTTTGAACATTCCTGTTACCTTTTTTGGTAGTTACAATTTACAATGCATTTTCAGTGTCAGAAAATCTCAGCGAAGCTCTTTAAGAACAACTTTGTTTACAGTGTATTTAGGTCATCAGATTAGCTCAAATAAATCACTTCATGCACAGTTCTAAAACGATTTAAAAAAATTTCCTGATAATGACATTGCGCATTGAAATTATACAATGCACTTTCAGCCACAGACAAGCTCAATGAAGCGCTTTTGACACATTTCTGAAGTGTATTAGGGTTTTTCTACATTTTTGTAACATCGTTCATATTGAATCTGCGATGTATTCTCGGCGTCAGAGGATCTCAAAAAAGTTCTTTAAGCACAGTTCTGAGGTGTATTAGTGTTTTTTATATCACACAAACGTCAGACAAGCGCAAATAGGTGCTTCAAGCCCAGTTCTGAAGTTTTTTTTTAGTGTTTTTGGACATTCCTTTCATTTTGTTGATTGTGACGATTTACAATGCATTTTCAGTGTCAGCCAAGCTCAACGCATATTATATATGTGGTGTGTTATTTAGTATAAAAGTGTATTTTAATCATCAGAGTAGTTAAAAATATCACTTCATGTTCAGAGTCAGACAAGCTCAAAGAAGCGTTTGAAGCACATTTCTCAAGTGTTTAATTGTTTTGAATATTAAAGTTACTTTCTTGACAGTGACATTGCTCAATACATCCTCAGCGTCAGACAAGCTTAATGCAGCGCTCTTTGCACAGTTCGGAAATGTTTTTGTACTTTCCAGTACAAAGCTCAAAGAAGCACTTTAAGCATATATCTGTGCTTGTTTATTTAGTAAACCAGTGTAGTTTAATTATCAAGGAAGTTAAAAAAAAACACTTCATGCACCGGTCTGAAGAGATTTAGTGTTTTTATACTTTCCTAAAAATTACATTGCACAATGTGTTTTCAGCGAGACAAGACTATATAAGCGTTTTTAGAACAATTCTGAAACGTTTTATTGTTTTGGACATTCCTTTTATTTTGTTGATATTGCATAATGCATTCTCAGCGTCAGACAAGCTCAAAGAAGCGTTTTAAGCACGTTTCTAAAGTGTTTTATTGTTTTTGAACATTCCTGTTACAATTTACAATGCATTTTCAGTGTCAGAAAATCTCAGCGAAGCTCTTTAAGAACAACTTTGTTTACAGTGTATTTAAGTCATCAGATTAGCTCAAATAAATCACTTCATGCACAGTTCTAAAACGATTAAAAAAAAATTCCTGATAATGACATTGCGCATTGACATTATACAATGCACTTTCAGCCACAGACAAGCTCAATGAAGCGCTTTTGACACAATTCTGAAGCGTATTAGTGTTTTTCTACATTTTTGTAAAATCGTTCATATTGAACCTGCGATGTATTCTCGGCGTCAGAGGATCTCAAAAAAGTTCTTTAAGCACAGTTCTGAGGTGTATTAGTGTTTTTTATATCACACAAACGTCAGACAAGCGCAAATAGGTGCTTCAAGCCCAGTTCTGAAGTTTTTATTTAGTGTTTTTGGACATTCCTTTCATTTTGTTGATTGTGACGATTTACAATGCATTTTCAGTGTCAGCCAAGCTCAACGCATAATATATATGTGGTGTGTTATATAGTATAAAAGTGTATTTTAATCATCAGAGTAGTTAAAAATATCACTTCATGTTCAGAGTCAGACAAGCTCAAAGAAGCGTTTTAATCACATTTCTCAAATGTTTAATTGTTTTGAATATTAAAGTTACTTTCTTGACAGTGACATTGCTCAATACATCCTCAGCGTCAGACAAGCTCAATGCAGCGCTCTTTGCACAGTTCGGAAATGTTTTTGTACTTTCCAGTACAAAGCTCAAAGAAGCACTTTAAGCACATATCTGTGCTTGTTCATTTAGTAAACTAGTGTAGTTTAATTATCAAAGAAGTTTTAAAAAATCCCTTCATCGGTCAGAAGAGATTTAGTGTTTTTATACTTTCCTAAAAATTACATTGCACAATGCATTTTCAGCGAGACAAGACTATATAAGCGTTTTTAGAACAATTCTGAAACGTTTTATTGTTTTGGACATTCCTTTTATTTTGTTGATATTGCATAATGCATTCTCAGCGTCAGACAAGCTCAAAGAAGCGTTTTAAGCACGTTTCTAAAGTGTTTTATTGTTTTTGAACATTCCTGTTACCTTTTTTGGTAGTTACAATTTACAATGCATTTTCAGTGTCAGAAAATCTCAGCGAAGCTCTTTAAGAACAACTTTGCTTACAGTGTATTTTAGTCATCAGATTAGCTCAAATAAATCACTTCATGCACAGTTCTAAAACGATTTAAATTTTTTCCTGATAATGACATTGCACATTGACATTGTACAATGCAGTTTCAGCGTCAGACAAGCTTAATGAAGTGATATATGTACAGTTTTGAAGTGTTTTGATAATTTTGTACTTTCCTGTTACTTTTTAATGGTGACATAGCACAATGCACTTTCAGCCACAGACAAGCTCAGCGAAACGCTTTTGACACAATTCTGAAGTTTGTTAGTGTTTTTTACATTTCACAATATTACTTTACATTACACAATATTACTTTGTTAACAGTGACATTGCACAATGCAGTTTCAGCGTCAGAAAGGCTCAAATAGGCGCTTTAAGCACAGTTCTGAAAGTTTTTTAGTGTTTTTGGACATTCCTTTCAATTTGTTGATTGTGACAATTTACAACGCACTTTCAGCCACAGACAAGCTCAATGAAGCGCTTTGACACATTTCTGAAGTGTATTAGGGTTTTTCTACATTTTTGTAACATCGTTCATATTGAACCTGCGATGTATTCTCGGCGTCAGAGGATCTCAAAAAAGTTCTTTAAGCACAGTTCTGAGGTGTATTAGTTTTTTTTATATCACACAAGCGTCAGACAAGCGCAAATAGGTTGTTCAAGCACAGTTCTGAAGTTTTTTTTTAGTGTTTTTGGACATTCCTTTCATTTTGTTGATTGTGACGATTTACAATGCATTTTCAGTGTCAGACAAGCTCAACGCATAATATATATGTGGTGTGTTATATAGTATAAAATGTGTATTTTAATCATCAGAGTAGTTAAAAATATCACTTCATGTTCAGAGTCAGACAAGCTCAAAGAAGCGTTTTAATCACATTTCTCAAATGTTTAATTGTTTTGAATATTAAAGTTACTTTCTTGACAGTGACATTGCTCAATACATCCTCAGCGTCAGACAAGCTCAATGCAGCGCTCTTTGCACAGTTCGGAAATGTTTTTGTACTTTCCAGTACAAAGCTCAAAGAAGCACTTTAAGCACATATATGTGCTTGTTTATTTAGTAAACTAGTGTAGTTTAATTATCAAAGAAGTTTAAAAAAATCACTTCATCGGTCAGAAGAGATTTAGTGTTTTTATACTTTCCTAAAAATTACATTGCACAATGCATTTTCGGCGAGACAAGTTTATATAAGCGTTTTTAGAACAATTCTGAAACGTTTTATTGTTTTGGACATTCCTTTTATTTTGTTGATATTGCATAATGCATTCTCAGCGTCAGACAAGCTCAAAGAAGCGTTTTAAGCACGTTTCTAAAGTGTTTTATTGTTTTTGAACATTCCTGTTACCTTTTTTGGTAGTTACAATTTACAATGCATTTTCAGTGTCAGAAAATCTCAGCGAAGCTCTTTAAGAACAACTTTGTTTACAGTGTATTTAAGTCATCAGATTAGCTCAAATAAATCACTTCATGCACAGTTCTAAAACGATTTAAAAAAATTTCCTGATAATGACATTGCGCATTGACATTATACAATGCACTTTCAGCCACAGACAAGCTCAATGAAGCGCTTTTGACACAATTCTGAAGCGTATTAGTGTTTTTCTACATTTTTGTAAAATCGTTCATATTGAACCTGCGATGTATTCTCGGCGTCAGAGGATCTCAAAAAAGTTCTTTAAGCACAGTTCTGAGGTGTATTAGTGTTTTTTATATCACACAAACGTCAGACAAGCGCAAATAGGTGCTTCAAGCCCAGTTCTGAAGTTTTTATTTAGTGTTTTTGGACATTCCTTTCATTTTGTTGATTGTGACGATTTACAATGCATTTTCAGTGTCAGCCAAGCTCAACGCATAATATATATGTGGTGTGTTATATAGTATAAAAGTGTATTTTAATCATCAGAGTAGTTAAAAATATCACTTCATGTTCAGAGTCAGACAAGCTCAAAGAAGCGTTTTAATCACATTTCTCAAATGTTTAATTGTTTTGAATATTAAAGTTACTTTCTTGACAGTGACATTGCTCAATACATCCTCAGCGTCAGACAAGCTCAATGCAGCGCTCTTTGCACAGTTCGGAAATGTTTTTGTACTTTCCAGTACAAAGCTCAAAGAAGCACTTTAAGCACATATCTGTGCTTGTTCATTTAGTAAACTAGTGTAGTTTAATTATCAAAGAAGTTTTAAAAAATCCCTTCATCGGTCAGAAGAGATTTAGTGTTTTTATACTTTCCTAAAAATTACATTGCACAATGCATTTTCAGCGAGACAAGACTATATAAGCGTTTTTAGAACAATTCTGAAACGTTTTATTGTTTTGGACATTCCTTTTATTTTGTTGATATTGCATAATGCATTCTCAGCGTCAGACAAGCTCAAAGAAGCGTTTTAAGCACGTTTCTAAAGTGTTTTATTGTTTTTGAACATTCCTGTTACCTTTTTTGGTAGTTACAATTTACAATGCATTTTCAGTGTCAGAAAATCTCAGCGAAGCTCTTTAAGAACAACTTTGTTTACAGTGTATTTAGGTCATCAGATTAGCTCAAATAAATCACTTCATGCACAGTTCTAAAACGATTTAAAAAAAATTCCTGATAATGACATTGAGCATTGACATTATACAATGCACTTTCAGCCACAGACAAGCTCAATGAAGCGCTTTTGACACAATTCTGAAGCGTATTAGTGTTTTTCTACATTTTTGTAACATCGTTCATATTGAGCCTGCGATGTATTCTCGGCGTCAGAGGATCTCAAAAAAGTTCTTTAAGCACAGTTCTGAGGTGTATTAGTTTTTTTTATATCACACAAGCGTCAGACAAGCGCAAATAGGTGCTTCAAGCCCAGTTCTGAAGTTTTTTTTTAGTGTTTTTGGACATTCCTTTCATTTTGTTGATTGTGACGATTTACAATGCATTTTCAGTGTCAGCCAAGCTCAACGCATAATATATATGTGGTGTGTTATTTAGTATAAAAGTGTATTTTAATCATCAGAGTAGTTAAAAATATCACTTCATGTTCAGAGTCAGACAAGCTCAAAGAAGCGTTTTAATCACATTTCTCAAATGTTTAATTGTTTTGAATATTAAAGTTACTTTCTTGACAGTGACATTGCTCAATACATCCTCAGCGTCAGACAAGCTCAATGCAGCGCTCTTTGCACAGTTCGGAAATGTTTTTGTACTTTCCAGTACAAAGCTCAAAGAAGCACTTTAAGCACATATCTGTGCTTGTTTATTTAGTAAACTAGTGTAGTTTAATTATCAAAGAAGTTTAAAAAAATCACTTCATCGGTCAGAAGAGATTTAGTGTTTTTATACTTTCCTAAAAATTACATTGCACAATGCATTTTCAGCGAGACAAGACTATATAAGCGTTTTTAGAACAATTCTGAAACGTTTTATTGTTTTGGACATTCCTTTTATTTTGTTGATATTGCATAATGCATTCTCAGCGTCAGACAAGCTCAAAGAAGCGTTTTAAGCACGTTTCTAAAGTGTTTTATTGTTTTTGAACATTCCTGTTACAATTTACAATGCATTTTCAGTGTCAGAAAATCTCAGCGAAGCTCTTTAAGAACAACTTTGTTTACAGTGTATTTTAGTCATCAGATTAGCTCAAATAAATCACTTCATGCACAGTTCTAAAACGATGTAAATTTTTTCCTGATAATGACATTGCACATTGACATTGTACAATGCAGTTTCAGCGTCAGACAAGCTTAATGAAGTGATATATGTACAGTTTTGAAGTGTTTTGATAATTTTGTACTTTCCTGTTACTTTTTAATGGTGACATAGCACAATGCACTTTCAGCCACAGACAAGCTCAGTGAAAGGCCTTTGACACAATTCTGAAGTTTGTTAGTGTTTTTTTACATTTCACAATCTTACTTTACATTACACAATATTACTTTGTTAACTGTGACATTGCACAATGCAGTTTCAGCGTCAGAAAGGCTCAAATAGGCGCTTTAAGCACAGTTCTGAAAGTTTTTTAGTGTTTTTGGACATTCCTTTCAATTTGTTGATTGTGACAATTTACAATTCACTTTCAGCCTCAGACAAGCTCAATGAAGCGCTTTGATACATTTCTGAAGTGTATTAGGGTTTTTCTACATTTTTGTAACATCGTTCATATTGAACCTGCGATGTATTCTCGGCGTCAGAGGATATCAAAAAAGTTCTTTAAGCACAGTTCTGAGGTGTATTAGTTTTTTTTATATCACACAAGCGTCAGACAAGCGCAAATAGGTGCTTCAAGCCCAGTTCTGAAGTTTTTTTTTAGTGTTTTTGGACATTCCTTTCATTTTGTTGATTGTGACGATTTACAATGCATTTTCAGTGTCAGCCAAGCTCAACGCATATTATATATGTGGTGTGTTATTTAGTATAAAAGTGTATTTTAATCATCAGAGTAGTTAAAAATATCACTTCATGTTCAGAGTCAGACAAGCTCAAAGAAGCGTTTTAAGCACATTTCTCAAGTGTTTAATTGTTTTGAATATTAAAGTTACTTTCTTGACAGTGACATTGCTCAATACATCCTCAGCGTCAGACAAGCTTAATGCAGCGCTCTTTGCACAGTTCGGAAATGTTTTTGTACTTTCCAGTACAAAGCTCAAAGAAGCACTTTAAGCATATATCTGTGCTTGTTTATTTAGTAAACCAGTGTAGTTTAATTATCAAGGAAGTTAAAAAAAAACACTTCATGCACCGGTCTGAAGAGATTTAGTGTTTTTATACTTTCCTAAAAATTACATTGCACAATGTGTTTTCAGCGAGACAAGACTATATAAGCGTTTTTAGAACAATTCTGAAACGTTTTATTGTTTTGGACATTCCTTTTATTTTGTTGATATTGCATAATGCATTCTCAGCGTCAGACAAGCTCAAAGAAGCGTTTTAAGCACGTTTCTAAAGTGTTTTATTGTTTTTGAACATTCCTGTTACAATTTACAATGCATTTTCAGTGTCAGAAAATCTCAGCGAAGCTCTTTAAGAACAACTTTGTTTACAGTGTATTTTAGTCATCAGATTAGCTCAAATAAATCACTTCATGCACAGTTCTAAAACGATGTAAATTTTTTCCTGATAATGACATTGCACATTGACATTGTACAATGCAGTTTCAGCGTCAGACAAGCTTAATGAAGTGATATATGTACAGTTTTGAAGTGTTTTGATAATTTTGTACTTTCCTGTTACTTTTTAATGGTGACATAGCACAATGCACTT
Organism: Trichomycterus rosablanca; assembly: GCF_030014385.1. NCBI lineage: Eukaryota > Metazoa > Chordata > Actinopteri > Siluriformes > Trichomycteridae > Trichomycterus > Trichomycterus rosablanca. The sequence continues at coordinate 16,931,003 of NC_086002.1, read as the reverse complement.
TCAGCCACAGACAAGCTCAGTGAAAGGCTTTTGACACAATTCTGAAGTTTGTTAGTGTTTTTTTACATTTCACAATCTTACTTTACATTACACAATATTACTTTGTTAACAGTGACATTGCACAATGCAGTTTCAGCGTCAGAAAGGCTCAAATAGGCGCTTTAAGCACAGTTCTGAAAGTTTTTTAGTGTTTTTGGACATTCCTTTCAATTTGTTGATTGTGACAATTTACAATGCACTTTCAGCCACAGACAAGCTCAATGAAGCGCTTTGACACATTTCTGAAGTGTATTAGGGTTTTTCTACATTTTTGTAACATCGTTCATATTGAACCTGCGATGTATTCTCGGCGTCAGAGGATATCAAAAAAGTTCTTTAAGCACAGTTCTGAGGTGTATTAGTTTTTTTTATATCACACAAGCGTCAGACAAGCGCAAATAGGTGCTTCAAGCACAGTTCTGAAGTTTTTTTTTAGTGTTTTTGGACATTCCTTTCATTTTGTTGATTGTGACCATTTACAATGCATTTTCAGTGTCAGACAAGCTCAACGCATAATATATATGTGGTGTGTTATATAGTATAAAAGTGTATTTTAATCATCAGAGTAGTTAAAAATATCACTTCATGTTCAGAGTCAGACAAGCTCAAAGAAGCGTTTTAATCACATTTCTCAAATGTTTAATTGTTTTGAATATTAAAGTTACTTTCTTGACAGTGACATTGCTCAATACATCCTCAGCGTCAGACAAGCTCAATGCAGCGCTCTTTGCACAGTTCGGAAATGTTTTTGTACTTTCTAGTACAAAGCTCAAAGAAGCACTTTAAGCACATATCTGTGCTTGTTTATTTAGTAAACTAGTGTAGTTTAATTATCAAAGAAGTTTTAAAAAATCCCTTCATCGGTCAGAAGAGATTTAGTGTTTTTATACTTTCCTAAAAATTACATTGCACAATGTATTTTCAGCGAGACAAGACTATATAAGCGTTTTTAGAACAATTCTGAAACGTTTTATAGTTTTGGACATTCCTTTTATTTTGTTGATATTGCATAATGCATTCTCAGCGTCAGACAAGCTCAAAGAAGCGTTTTAAGCACGTTTCTAAAGTGTTTTATTGTTTTTGAACATTCCTGTTACCTTTTTTGGTAGTTACAATTTACAATGCATTTTCAGTGTCAGAAAATCTCAGCGAAGCTCTTTAAGAACAACTTTGTTTACAGTGTATTTAAGTCATTAGATTAGCTAAAATAAATCACTTCATGCACAGTTCTAAAACGATTTAAAAAAATTTCCTGATAATGACATTGCGCATTGAAATTATACAATGCACTTTCAGCCACAGACAAGCTCAATGAAGCGCTTTTGACACATTTCTGAAGTGTATTAGGGTTTTTCTACATTTTTGTAACATCGTTCATATTGAACCTGCGATGTATTCTCGGCGTCAGAGGATCTCAAAAAAGTTCTTTAAGCACAGTTCTGAGGTGTATTAGTGTTTTTTATATCACACAAACGTCAGACAAGCGCAAATAGGTGCTTCAAGCCCAGTTCTGAAGTTTTTTTTTAGTGTTTTTGGACATTCCTTTCATTTTGTTGATTGTGACGATTTACAATGCATTTTCAGTGTCAGCCAAGCTCAACGCATATTATATATGTGGTGTGTTATTTAGTATAAAAGTGTATTTTAATCATCAGAGTAGTTAAAAATATCACTTCATGTTCAGAGTCAGACAAGCTCAAAGAAGCGTTTTAATCACATTTCTCAAATGTTTAATTGTTTTGAATATTAAAGTTACTTTCTTGACAGTGACATTGCTCAATACATCCTCAGCGTCAGACAAGCTCAATGCAGCGCTCTTTGCACAGTTCGGAAATGTTTTTGTACTTTCCAGTACAAAGCTCAAAGAAGCACTTTAAGCACATATCTGTGCTTGTTTATTTAGTAAACTAGTGTAGTTTAATTATCAAAGAAGTTTTAAAAAATCCCTTCATCGGTCAGAAGAGATTTAGTGTTTTTATACTTTCCTAAAAATTACATTGCACAATGTATTTTCAGCGAGACAAGACTATATAAGCGTTTTTAGAACAATTCTGAAACGTTTTATAGTTTTGGACATTCCTTTTATTTTGTTGATATTGCATAATGCATTCTCAGCGTCAGACAAGCTCAAAGAAGCGTTTTAAGCACGTTTCTAAAGTGTTTTATTGTTTTTGAACATTCCTGTTACCTTTTTTGGTAGTTACAATTTACAATGCATTTTCAGTGTCAGAAAATCTCAGCGAAGCTCTTTAAGAACAACTTTGTTTACAGTGTATTTAAGTCATTAGATTAGCTAAAATAAATCACTTCATGCACAGTTCTAAAACGATTTAAAAAAATTTCCTGATAATGACATTGCGCATTGAAATTATACAATGCACTTTCAGCCACAGACAAGCTCAATGAAGCGCTTTTGACACATTTCTGAAGTGTATTAGGGTTTTTCTACATTTTTGTAACATCGTTCATATTGAACCTGCGATGTATTCTCGGCGTCAGAGGATCTCAAAAAAGTTCTTTAAGCACAGTTCTGAGGTGTATTAGTGTTTTTTATATCACACAAACGTCAGACAAGCGCAAATAGGTGCTTCAAGCCCAGTTCTGAAGTTTTTTTTTAGTGTTTTTGGACATTCCTTTCATTTTGTTGATTGTGACGATTTACAATGCATTTTCAGTGTCAGCCAAGCTCAACGCATATTATATATGTGGTGTGTTATTTAGTATAAAAGTGTATTTTAATCATCAGAGTAGTTAAAAATATCACTTCATGTTCAGAGTCAGACAAGCTCAAAGAAGCGTTTTAATCACATTTCTCAAATGTTTAATTGTTTTGAATATTAAAGTTACTTTCTTGACAGTGACATTGCTCAATACATCCTCAGCGTCAGACAAGCTCAATGCAGCGCTCTTTGCACAGTTCGGAAATGTTTTTGTACTTTCTAGTACAAAGCTCAAAGAAGCACTTTAAGCACATATCTGTGCTTGTTTATTTAGTAAACTAGTGTAGTTTAATTATCAAAGAAGTTTTAAAAAATCCCTTCATCGGTCAGAAGAGATTTAGTGTTTTTATACTTTCCTAAAAATTACATTGCACAATGTATTTTCAGCGAGACAAGACTATATAAGCGTTTTTAGAACAATTCTGAAACGTTTTATAGTTTTGGACATTCCTTTTATTTTGTTGATATTGCATAATGCATTCTCAGCGTCAGACAAGCTCAAAGAAGCGTTTTAAGCACGTTTCTAAAGTGTTTTATTGTTTTTGAACATTCCTGTTACCTTTTTTGGTAGTTACAATTTACAATGCATTTTCAGTGTCAGAAAATCTCAGCGAAGCTCTTTAAGAACAACTTTGTTTACAGTGTATTTAAGTCATTAGATTAGCTAAAATAAATCACTTCATGCACAGTTCTAAAACGATTTAAAAAAATTTCCTGATAATGACATTGCACATTGAAATTATACAATGCACTTTCAGCCACAGACAAGCTCAATGAAGCGCTTTTGACACATTTCTGAAGTGTATTAGGGTTTTTCTACATTTTTGTAACATCGTTCATATTGAACCTGCGATGTATTCTCGGCGTCAGAGGATCTCAAAAAAGTTCTTTAAGCACAGTTCTGAGGTGTATTAGTGTTTTTTATATCACACAAACGTCAGACAAGCGCAAATAGGTGCTTCAAGCCCAGTTCTGAAGTTTTTTTTTAGTGTTTTTGGACATTCCTTTCATTTTGTTGATTGTGACGATTTACAATGCATTTTCAGTGTCAGCCAAGCTCAACGCATATTATATATGTGGTGTGTCATTTAGTATAAAAGTGTATTTTAATCATCAGAGTAGTTAAAAATATCACTTCATGTTCAGAGTCAGACAAGCTCAAAGAAGCGTTTTAAGCACATTTCTCAAGTGTTTAATTGTTTTGAATATTAAAGTTACTTTCTTGACAGTGACATTGCTCAATACATCCTCAGCGTCAGACAAGCTTAATGCAGCGCTCTTTGCACAGTTCGGAAATGTTTTTGTACTTTCCAGTACAAAGCTCAAAGAAGCACTTTAAGCATATATCTGTGCTTGTTTATTTAGTAAACCAGTGTAGTTTAATTATCAAGGAAGTTAAAAAAAAACACTTCATGCACCGGTCTGAAGAGATTTAGTGTTTTTATACTTTCCTAAAAATTACATTGCACAATGTGTTTTCAGCGAGACAAGACTATATAAGCGTTTTTAGAACAATTCTGAAACGTTTTATTGTTTTGGACATTCCTTTTATTTTGTTGATATTGCATAATGCATTCTCAGCGTCAGACAAGCTCAAAGAAGCGTTTTAAGCACGTTTCTAAAGTGTTTTATTGTTTTTGAACATTCCTGTTACAATTTACAATGCATTTTCAGTGTCAGAAAATCTCAGCGAAGCTCTTTAAGAACAACTTTGTTTACAGTGTATTTTAGTCATCAGATTAGCTCAAATAAATCACTTCATGCACAGTTCTAAAACGATGTAAATTTTTTCCTGATAATGACATTGCACATTGACATTGTACAATGCAGTTTCAGCGTCAGACAAGCTTAATGAAGTGATATATGTACAGTTTTGAAGTGTTTTGATAATTTTGTACTTTCCTGTTACTTTTTAATGGTGACATAGCACAATGCACTTTCAGCCACAGACAAGCTCAGTGAAAGGCTTTTGACACAATTCTGAAGTTTGTTAGTGTTTTTTTACATTTCACAATCTTACTTTACATTACACAATATTACTTTGTTAACAGTGACATTGCACAATGCAGTTTCAGCGTCAGAAAGGCTCAAATAGGCGCTTTAAGCACAGTTCTGAAAGTTTTTTAGTGTTTTTGGACATTCCTTTCAATTTGTTGATTGTGACAATTTACAATGCACTTTCAGCCACAGACAAGCTCAATGAAGCGCTTTGACACATTTCTGAAGTGTATTAGGGTTTTTCTACATTTTTGTAACATCGTTCATATTGAACCTGCGATGTATTCTCGGCGTCAGAGGATATCAAAAAAGTTCTTTAAGCACAGTTCTGAGGTGTATTAGTTTTTTTTATATCACACAAGCGTCAGACAAGCGCAAATAGGTGCTTCAAGCACAGTTCTGAAGTTTTTTTTTAGTGTTTTTGGACATTCCTTTCATTTTGTTGATTGTGACCATTTACAATGCATTTTCAGTGTCAGACAAGCTCAACGCATAATATATATGTGGTGTGTTATATAGTATAAAAGTGTATTTTAATCATCAGAGTAGTTAAAAATATCACTTCATGTTCAGAGTCAGACAAGCTCAAAGAAGCGTTTTAAGCACATTTCTCAAATGTTTAATTGTTTTGAATATTAAAGTTACTTTCTTGACAGTGACATTGCTCAATACATCCTCAGCGTCAGACAAGCTCAATGCAGCGCTTTTTGCACAGTTCGGAAATGTTTTTGTACTTTCCAGTACAAAGCTCAAAGAAGCACTTTAAGCATATATCTGTGCTTGTTTATTTAGTAAACCAGTGTAGTTTAATTATCAAGGAAGTTTAAAAAAATCACTTCATGCACCGGTCTGAAGAGACTTAGTGTTTTTATACTTTCCTAAAAATTACATTGCACAATGTATTTTCAGCGAGACAAGACTATATAAGCGTTTTTAGAACAATTCTGAAACGTTTTATTGTTTTGGACATTCCTTTTATTTTGTTGATATTGCATAATGCATTCTCAGCGTCAGACAAGCTCAAAGAAGCGTTTTAAGCACGTTTCTAAAGTCTTTTATTGTTTTTGAACATTCCTGTTACCTTTTTTGGTAGTTACAATTTACAATGCATTTTCAGTGTCAGAAAATCTCAGCGAAGCTCTTTAAGAACAACTTTGTTTACAGTGTATTTAAGTCATCAGATTAGCTCAAATAAATCACTTCATGCACAGTTCTAAAACGATTTAAAAAAATTTCCTGATAATGACATTGCGCATTGACATTATACAATGCACTTTCAGCCACAGACAAGCTCAATGAAGCGCTTTTGACACAATTCTGAAGCGTATTAGTGTTTTTCTACATTTTTGTAAAATCGTTCATATTGAACCTGCGATGTATTCTCGGCGTCAGAGGATCTCAAAAAAGTTCTTTAAGCACAGTTCTGAGGTGTATTAGTGTTTTTTATATCACACAAACGTCAAACAAGCGCAAATAGGTGCTTCAAGCCCAGTTCTGAAGTTTTTTTTTAGTGTTTTTGGACATTCCTTTCATTTTGTTGATTGTGACGATTTACAATGCATTTTCAGTGTCAGCCAAGCTCAACGCATAATATATATGTGGTGTGTTATATAGTATAAAAGTGTATTTTAATCATCAGAGTAGTTAAAAATATCACTTCATGTTCAGAGTCAGACAAGCTCAAAGAAGCGTTTTAATCACATTTCTCAAATGTTTAATTGTTTTGAATATTAAAGTTACTTTCTTGACAGTGACATTGCTCAATACATCCTCAGCGTCAGACAAGCTCAATGCAGCGCTCTTTGCACAGTTCGGAAATGTTTTTGTACTTTCCAGTACAAAGCTCAAAGAAGCACTTTAAGCACATATCTGTGCTTGTTCATTTAGTAAACTAGTGTAGTTTAATTATCAAAAAAGTTTTAAAAAATCCCTTCATCGGTCAGAAGAGATTTAGTGTTTTTATACTTTCCTAAAAATTACATTGCACAATGCATTTTCAGCGAGACAAGACTATATAAGCGTTTTTAGAACAATTCTGAAACGTTTTATTGTTTTGGACATTCCTTTTATTTTGTTGATATTGCATAATGCATTCTCAGCGTCAGACAAGCTCAAAGAAGCGTTTTAAGCACGTTTCTAAAGTCTTTTATTGTTTTTGAACATTCCTGTTACCTTTTTTGGTAGTTACAATTTACAATGCATTTTCAGTGTCAGAAAATCTCAGCGAAGCTCTTTAAGAACAACTTTGTTTACAGTGTATTTTAGTCATCAGATTAGCTCAAATAAATCACTTCATGCACAGTTCTAATAGGATTTAAATTTTTTCCTGATAATGACATTGCACATTGACATTGTACAATGCAGTTTCAGCGTCAGACAAGCTTAATGAAGTGATATATGTACAGTTTTGAAGTGTTTTGATAATTTTGTACTTTCCTGTTACTTTTTAATGGTGACATAGCACAATGCACTTTCAGCCACAGACAAGCTCAGCGAAACGCTTTTGACACAATTCTGAAGTTTGTTAGTGTTTTTTACATTTCACAATATTACTTTACATTACACAATATTACTTTGTTAACAGTGACATTGCACAATGCAGTTTCAGCGTCAGAAAGGCTCAAATAGGCGCTTTAAGCACAGTTCTGAAAGTTTTTTAGTGTTTTTGGACATTCCTTTCAATTTGTTGATTGTGACAATTTACAACGCACTTTCAGCCACAGACAAGCTCAATGAAGCGCTTTGACACATTTCTGAAGTGTATTAGGGTTTTTCTACATTTTTGTAACATCGTTCATATTGAACCTGCGATGTATTCTCGGCGTCAGAGGATCTCAAAAAAGTTCTTTAAGCACAGTTCTGAGGTGTATTAGTTTTTTTTATATCACACAAGCGTCAGACAAGCGCAAATAGGTGCTTCAAGCAAAGTTCTGAAGTTTTTTTTTAGTGTTTTTGGACATTCCTTTCATTTTGTTGATTGTGACGATTTACAATGCATTTTCAGTGTCAGACAAGCTCAACGCATAATATATGTGGTGTGTTATATAGTATAAAATGTGTATTTTAATCATCAGAGTAGTTAAAAATATCACTTCATGTTCAGAGTCAGACAAGCTCAAAGAAGCGTTTTAATCACATTTCTCAAATGTTTAATTGTTTTGAATATTAAAGTTACTTTCTTGACAGTGACATTGCTCAATACATCCTCAGCGTCAGACAAGCTCAATGCAGCGCTCTTTGCACAGTTCGGAAATATTTTTGTACTTTCCAGTACAAAGCTCAAAGAAGCACATTAAGCACATATCTGTGCTTGTTTATTTAGTAAACTAGTTTAGTTTAATTATCAAAGAAGTTTAAAAAATTCACTTCATGAACCGGTCTGAAGAGATTTAGTGTTTTTATACTTTCCTAAAAATTACATTGCACAATGCATTTTCAGCGAGACAAGACTATATAAGCGTTTTTAGAACAATTCTGAAACGTTTTATTGTTTTGGACATTCCTTTTATTTTGTTGATATTGCATAATGCATTCTCAGCGTCAGACAAGCTCAAAGAAGCGTTTTAGGCACGTTTCTACAGTGTTTTATTGTTTTTGAACATTCCTGTTACCTTTTTTGGTAGTTACAATTTACAATGCATTTTCAGTGTCAGAAAATCTCAGCGAAGCTCTTTAAGAACCACTTTGTTTACAGTGTATTTTAGTCATCAGATTAGCTCAAATAAATCACTTCATGCACAGTTCTAAAACGATTAAAATTTTTTCCTGATAATGACATTGCACATTGACATTGTACAATGCAGTTTCAGCGTCAGACAAGCTTAATGAAGTGATATATGTACAGTTTTGAAGTGTTTTGATAATTTTGTACTTTCCTGTTACTTTTTAATAGTGACATAGCACAATGCACTTTTAGCCACAGACAAGCTCAGTGAAACGCTTTTGACACAATTCTGAAGTTTGTTAGTGTTTTTTTACATTTCACAATATTACTTTGTTAACAGTGACATTGCACAATGCAGTTTCAGCGTCAGAAAGGCTCAAATAGGCGCTTTAAGCACAGTTCTGAGGTGTATTAGTGTTTTTTATATCACACAAACGTCAGACAAGCGCAAATAGGTGCTTCAAGCCCAGTTCTGAAGTTTTTTTTTTAGTGTTTTTTGACATTCCTTTCATTTTGTTGATTGTGACGATTTACAATGCATTTTCAGTGTCAGCCAAGCTCAACGCATAATATATATGTGGTGTGTTATTTAGTATAAAAGTGTATTTTAATCATCAGAGTAGTTAAAAATATCACTTCATGTTCAGAGTCAGACAAGCTCAAAGAAGCGTTTTAAGCACATTTCTCAAATGTTTAATTGTTTTGAATATTAAAGTTACTTTCTTGACAGTGACATTGCTCAATACATCCTCAGCGTCAGACAAGCTCAATGCAGCGCTCTTTGCACAGTTCGGAAATGTTTTTGTACTTTCCAGTACAAAGCTCAAAGAAGCACTTTAAGCACATATCTGTGCTTGTTTATTTAGTAAACTAGTGTAGTTTAATTATCAAAGAAGTTTTAAAAAATCCCTTCATCGGTCAGAAGAGATTTAGTGTTTTTATACTTTCCTAAAAATTACATTGCACAATGTATTTTCAGCGAGACAAGACTATATAAGCGTTTTTAGAACAATTCTGAAACGTTTTATTGTTTTGGACATTCCTTTTATTTTGTTGATATTGCATAATGCATTCTCAGCGTCAGACAAGCTCAAAGAAGCGTTTTAAGCACGTTTCTAAAGTGTTTTATTGTTTTTGAACATTCCTGTTACAATTTACAATGCATTTTCAGTGTCAGAAAATCTCAGCGAAGCTCTTTAAGAACAACTTTGTTTAAAGTGTATTTTAGTCATCAGATTAGCTCAAATAAATCACTTCATGCACAGTTCTAAAACGATGTAAATTTTTTCCTGATAATGACATTGCACATTGACATTGTACAATGCAGTTTCAGCGTCAGACAAGCTTAATGAAGTGATATATGTACAGTTTTGAAGTGTTTTGATAATTTTTTACTTTCCTGTTACTTTTTAATGGTGACATAGCACAATGCACTTTCAGCCACAGACAAGCTCAGTGAAAGGCCTTTGACACAATTCTGAAGTTTGTTAGTGTTTTTTTACATTTCACAATCTTACTTTACATTACACAATATTACTTTGTTAACTGTGACATTGCACAATGCAGTTTCAGCGTCAGAAAGGCTCAAATAGGCGCTTTAAGCACAGTTCTGAAAGTTTTTTAGTGTTTTTGGACATTCCTTTCAATTTGTTGATTGTGACAATTTACAATTCACTTTCAGCCTCAGACAAGCTTAATGAAGCGCTTTGACACATTTCTGAAGTGTATTAGGGTTTTTCTACATTTTTGTAACATCGTTCATATTGAACCTGCGATGTATTCTCGGCGTCAGAGGATATCAAAAAAGTTCTTTAAGCACAGTTCTGAGGTGTATTAGTTTTTTTTATATCACACAAGCGTCAGACAAGCGCAAATAGGTGCTTCAAGCACAGTTCTGAAGTTTTTTTTTAGTGTTTTTGGACATTCCTTTCATTTTGTTGATTGTGACCATTTACAATGCATTTTCAGTGTCAGCCAAGCTCAACGCATAATATATATGTGGTGTGTTATTTAGTATAAAAGTGTATTTTAATCATCAGAGTAGTTAAAAATATCACTTCATGTTCAGAGTCAGACAAGCTCAAAGAAGCGTTTTAATCACATTTCTCAAATGTTTAATTGTTTTGAATATTAAAGTTACTTTCTTGACAGTGACATTGCTCAATACATCCTCAGCGTCAGACAAGCTCAATGCAGCGCTCTTTGCACAGTTCGGAAATGTTTTTGTACTTTCCAGTACAAAGCTCAAAGAAGCACTTTAAGCACATATCTGTGCTTGTTTATTTAGTAAACTAGTGTAGTTTAATTATCAAAGAAGTTTAAAAAAATCACTTCATCGGTCAGAAGAGATTTAGTGTTTTTATACTTTCCTAAAAATTACATTGCACAATGCATTTTCAGCGAGACAAGACTATATAAGCGTTTTTAGAACAATTCTGAAACGTTTTATTGTTTTGGACATTCCTTTTATTTTGTTGATATTGCATAATGCATTCTCAGCGTCAGACAAGCTCAAAGAAGCGTTTTAAGCACGTTTCTAAAGTGTTTTATTGTTTTTGAACATTCCTGTTACAATTTACAATGCATTTTCAGTGTCAGAAAATCTCAGCGAAGCTCTTTAAGAACAACTTTGTTTACAGTGTATTTTAGTCATCAGATTAGCTCAAATAAATCACTTCATGCACAGTTCTAAAACGATGTAAATTTTTTCCTGATAATGACATTGCACATTGACATTGTACAATGCAGTTTCAGCGTCAGACAAGCTTAATGAAGTGATATATGTACAGTTTTGAAGTGTTTTGATAATTTTGTACTTTCCTGTTACTTTTTAATGGTGACATAGCACAATGCACTTTCAGCCACAGACAAGCTCAGTGAAAGGCCTTTGACACAATTCTGAAGTTTGTTAGTGTTTTTTTACATTTCACAATCTTACTTTACATTACACAATATTACTTTGTTAACTGTGACATTGCACAATGCAGTTTCAGCGTCAGAAAGGCTCAAATAGGCGCTTTAAGCACAGTTCTGAAAGTTTTTTAGTGTTTTTGGACATTCCTTTCAATTTGTTGATTGTGACAATTTACAATTCACTTTCAGCCACAGACAAGCTCAATGAAGCGCTTTGACACATTTCTGAAGTGTATTAGGGTTTTTCTACATTTTTGTAACATCGTTCATATTGAACCTGCGATGTATTCTCGGCGTCAGAGGATCTCAAAAAAGTTCTTTAAGCACAGTTCTGAGGTGTATTAGTTTTTTTTATATCACACAAGCGTCAGACAAGCGCAAATAGGTGCTTCAAGCAAAGTTCTGAAGTTTTTTTTTAGTGTTTTTGGACATTCCTTTCATTTTGTTGATTGTGACGATTTACAATGCAATTTCAGTGTCAGACAAACTCAACGCATAATATATATGTGGTGTGTTATACAGTATAAAATGTGTATTTTAATCATCAGAGTAGTTAAAAATATCACTTCATGTTCAGAGTCAGACAAGCTCAAAGAAGCGTTTTAAGCACATTTCTCAAATGTTTAATTGTTTTGAATATTAAAGTTACTTTCTTGACAGTGACATTGCTCAATACATCCTCAGCGTCAGACAAGCTCAATGCAGCGCTCTTTGCACAGTTCGGAAATGTTTTTGTACTTTCCAGTACAAAGCTCAAAGAAGCACTTTAAGCATATATCTGTGCTTGTTCATTTAGTAAACTAGTGTAGTTTAATTATTAAAGAAGTTTTAAAAAATCCCTTCATCGGTCAGAAGAGATTTAGTGTTTTTATACTTTCCTAAAAATTACATTGCACAATGCATTTTCAGCGAGACAAGACTATATAAGCGTTTTTAGAACAATTCTGAAACGTTTTATTGTTTTGGACATTCCTTTTATTTTGTTGATATTGCATAATGCATTCTCAGCGTCAGACAAGCTCAAAGAAGCGTTTTAAGCACGTTTCTAAAGTGTTTTATTGTTTTTGAACATTCCTGTTACCTTTTTTGGTAGTTACAATTTACAATGCATTTTCAGTGTCAGAAAATCTCAGCGAAGCTCTTTAAGAACAACTTTGTTTACAGTGTATTTTAGTCATCAGATTAGCTCAAATAAATCACTTCATGCACAGTTCTAAAACGATTTAAATTTTTTCCTGATAATGACATTGCCCATTGACATTGTACAATGCAGTTTCAGCGTCAGACAAGCTTAATGAAGTGATATATGTACAGTTTTGAAGTGTTTTGATAATTTTTTACTTTCCTGTTACTTTTTAATGGTGACATAGCACAATGCACTTTCAGCCACAGACAAGCTCAGCGAAACGCTTTTGACACAATTCTGAAGTTTGTTAGTGTTTTTTACATTTCACAATATTACTTTACATTACACAATATTACTTTGTTAACAGTGACATTGCACAATGCAGTTTCAGCGTCAGAAAGGCTTAAATAGGCGCTTTAAGCACAGTTCTGAAAGTTTTTTAGTGTTTTTGGACATTCCTTTCAATTTGTTGATTGTGACAATTTACAATGCACTTTCAGCCACAGACAAGCTCAATGAAGCGCTTTTTACACATTTCTGAAGTGTATTAGGGTTTTTCTACATTTTTGTAACATCGTTCATATTGAACCTGCGATGTATTCTCGGCATCAGAGGATCTCAAAAAGTTCTTTAAGCACAGTTCTGAGGTGTATTAGTGTTTTTTATATCACACATGCGTCAGACAAGCGCAAATAAGTTCTTCAAGCACAGTTCTGAAGTTTTTTTTTTGTGTTTTTGGACATTCCTGTCATTTTGTTGATTGTGACGATTTACAATGCATTTTCAGTGTCAGCCAAGCTCAACGCATAATATATATGTGGTGTGTTATTTAGTATAAAAGTGTATTTTAATCATCAGAGTAGTTAAAAATATACCTTCATGTTCAGAGTCAGACAAGCTCAAAGAAGCGTTTTAAGCACATTTCTCAAATGTTTAATTGTTTTGAATATTAAAGTTACTTTCTTGACAGTGACATTGCTCAATACATCCTCAGCGTCAGACAAGCTCAATGCAGCGCTCTTTGCAAAGTTCGGAAATGTTTTTGTACTTTCCAGTACAAAGCTCAAAGAAGCACTATAAGCACATATCTGTGCTTGTTTATTTAGTAAACTAGTGTAGTTTAATTATCAAAGAAGTTTAAAAAATTCACTTCATGAACCGGTCTGAAGAGATTTAGTGTTTTTATACTTTCCTAAAAATTACATTGCACAATGTATTTTCAGCGAGACAAGACTATATAAGCGTTTTTAGAACAATTCTGAAACGTTTTATTGCATTGGACATTCCTTTTATTTTGTTGATATTGCATAATGCATTCTCAGCGTCAGACAAGCTCAAAGAAGCGTTTAAAGCACGTTTCTAAAGTGTTTTATTGTTTTTGAACATTCCTGTTACCTTTTTTGGTAGTTACAATTTACAATGCATTTTCAGTGTCAGAAAATCTCAGCGAAGCTCTTTAAGAACAACTTTGTTTTACAGTGTATTTAAGTCATCAGATTAGCTAAAATAAATCACTTCATGCACAGTTCTAAAACGATTTAAAAAATTTTCCTGATAATGACATTGCGCATTGACATTATACAATGCACTTTCAGCCACAGACAAGCTCAATGAAGCGCTTTTGACACAATTCTGAAGCGTATTAGTGTTTTTCTACATTTTTGTAACATCGTTCATATTGAACCTGCGATGTATTCTCGGCGTCAGAGGATCTCAAAAAAGTTCTTTAAGCACAGTTCTGAGGTGTATTAGTGTTTTTTATATCACACAAACGTCAGACAAGCGCAAATAGGTGCTTCAAGCCCAGTTCTGAAGTTTTTTTTTAGTGTTTTTGGACATTCCTTTCATTTTGTTGATTGTGACGATTTACAATGCATTTTCAGTGTCAGACAAGCTCAACGCATAATATATATGTGGTGTGTTATTTAGTATAAAAGAGTATTTTAATCATCAGAGTAGTTAAAAATATCACTTCATGTTCAGAGTCAGACAAGCTCAAAGAAGCGTTTTAAGCACATTTCTCAAATGTTTAATTGTTTTGAATATTAAAGTTACTTTCTTGACAGTGACATTGCTCAATACATCCTCAGCGTCAGACAAGCTCAATGCAGCGCTCTTTGCACAGTTCGGAAATGTTTTTGTACTTTCCAGTACAAAGCTCAAAGAAGCACTTTAAGCACATATCTGTGCTTGTTTATTTAGTAAACTAGTGTAGTTTAATTATCAAAGAAGCTTAAAAAAATCACTTCATGCACCGGTCAGAAGAGATTTAGTGTTTTTATACTTTCCTAAAAATTACATTGCACAATGCATTTTCAGCGAGACAAGACTATATAAACGTTTTTAGAACAATTCTGAAACGTTTCATTGTTTTGGACATTCCTTTTATTTTGTTGATATTGCATAATGCATTCTCAGCGTCAGACAAGCTCAAAGAAGCTCTTTAAGAACAACTTTGTTTACAGTGTATTTTAGTCATCAGATTAGCTCAAATAAATCACTTCATGCACAGTTCTAATAGGATTTAAATTTTTTCCTGATAATGACATTGCACATTGACATTGTACAATGCAGTTTCAGCGTCAGACAAGCTTAATGAAGTGATATATGTACAGTTTTGAAGTGTTTTGATAATTTTGTACTTTCCTGTTACTTTTTAATGGTGACAAAGCACAATGCACTTTCAGCCACAGACAAGCTCAGTGAAACGCTTTTGACACAATTCTGAAGTTTGTTAGTGTTTTTTTTACATTTCACAATATTACTTTACATTACACAATATTACTTTGTTAACAGTGACATTGCACAATGCAGTTTCAGCGTCAGAAAGGCTCAAATAGGCGCTTTAAGCACAGTTCTGAGGGTTTTTTAGTGTTTTTGGACATTCCTGTCAATTTGTTGATTGTGACAATTTACAATGCACTTTCAGCCACAGACAAGCTCAATGAAGCGCTTTTGACACATTTCTGAAGTGTATTAGGGTTTTTCTACATTTTTGTAACATCGTTCATATTGAACCTGCGATGTATTCTCGGCGTCAGAGGATCTCAAAAAGTTCTTTAAACACAGTTCTGAGGTGTATTAGTGTTTTTTATATCACACAAGCGTCAGACAAGCGCAAATAGGTTCTTCAAGCACAGTTCTGAAGTTTTTCTTTAGTGTTTTTGGACATTCCTGTCATTTTGTTGATTGTGACGATTTACAATGCATTTTCAGTGTCAGACAAGCTCAACGCATAATATATATGTGGTGTGTTATTTAGTATAAAAGTGTATTTTAATCATCAGAGTAGTTAAAAATATCACTTCATGTTCAGAGTCAGACAAGCTCAAAGAAACGCTTGAAGCACATTTCTCAAATGTTTAATTGTTTTGAATATTAAAGTTACTTTCTTGACAGTGACATTGCTCAATACATCCTCAGCGTCAGACAAGCTCAATGCAGCGCTCTTTGCAAAGTTCGGAAATGTTTTTGTACTTTCCAGTACAAAGCTCAAAGAAGCACTTTAAGCACATATCTGTGCTTGTTTATTTAGTAAACTAGTGTAGTTTAATTATCAAAGAAGTTTAAAAAATTCACTTCATGAACCGGTCTGAAGAGATTTAGTGTTTTTATACTTTCCTAAAAATTACATTGCACAATGTATTTTCAGCGAGACAAGACTATATAAGCGTTTTTAGAACAATTCTGAAACGTTTTATTGCATTGGACATTCCTTTTATTTTGTTGATATTGCATAATGCATTCTCAGCGTCAGACAAGCTCAAAGAAGCGTTTAAAGCACGTTTCTAAAGTGTTTTATTGTTTTTGAACATTCCTGTTACCTTTTTTGGTAGTTACAATTTACAATGCATTTTCAGTGTCAGAAAATCTCAGCGAAGCTCTTTAAGAACAACTTTGTTTTACAGTGTATTTAAGTCATCAGATTAGCTAAAATAAATCACTTCATGCACAGTTCTAAAACGATTTAAAAATTTTTCCTGATAATGACATTGCGCATTGACATTATACAATGCACTTTCAGCCACAGACAAGCTCAATGAAGCGCTTTTGACACAATTCTGAAGCGTATTAGTGTTTTTCTACATTTTTGTAACATCGTTCATATTGAACCTGCGATGTATTCTCGGCGTCAGAGGATCTCAAAAAAGTTCTTTAAGCACAGTTCTGAGGTGTATTAGTGTTTTTTATATCACACAAACGTCAGACAAGCGCAAATAGGTGCTTCAAGCCCAGTTCTGAAGTTTTTTTTTAGTGTTTTTGGACATTCCTTTCATTTTGTTGATTGTGACGATTTACAATGCATTTTCAGTGTCAGACAAGCTCAACGCATAATATATATGTGGTGTGTTATTTAGTATAAAAGAGTATTTTAATCATCAGAGTAGTTAAAAATATCACTTCATGTTCAGAGTCAGACAAGCTCAAAGAAGCGTTTTAAGCACATTTCTCAAATGTTTAATTGTTTTGAATATTAAAGTTACTTTCTTGACAGTGACATTGCTCAATACATCCTCAGCGTCAGACAAGCTCAATGCAGCGCTCTTTGCACAGTTCGGAAATGTTTTTGTACTTTCCAGTACAAAGCTCAAAGAAGCACTTTAAGCACATATCTGTGCTTGTTTATTTAGTAAACTAGTGTAGTTTAATTATCAAAGAAGCTTAAAAAAATCACTTCATGCACCGGTCAGAAGAGATTTAGTGTTTTTATACTTTCCTAAAAATTACATTGCACAATGCATTTTCAGCGAGACAAGACTATATAAACGTTTTTAGAACAATTCTGAAACGTTTCATTGTTTTGGACATTCCTTTTATTTTGTTGATATTGCATAATGCATTCTCAGCGTCAGACAAGCTCAAAGAAGCTCTTTAAGAACAACTTTGTTTACAGTGTATTTTAGTCATCAGATTAGCTCAAATAAATCACTTCATGCACAGTTCTAATAGGATTTAAATTTTTTCCTGATAATGACATTGCACATTGACATTGTACAATGCAGTTTCAGCGTCAGACAAGCTTAATGAAGTGATATATGTACAGTTTTGAAGTGTTTTGATAATTTTGTACTTTCCTGTTACTTTTTAATGGTGACAAAGCACAATGCACTTTCAGCCACAGACAAGCTCAGTGAAACGCTTTTGACACAATTCTGAAGTTTGTTAGTGTTTTTTTTACATTTCACAATATTACTTTACATTACACAATATTACTTTGTTAACAGTGACATTGCACAATGCAGTTTCAGCGTCAGAAAGGCTCAAATAGGCGCTTTAAGCACAGTTCTGAGGGTTTTTTAGTGTTTTTGGACATTCCTGTCAATTTGTTGATTGTGACAATTTACAATGCACTTTCAGCCACAGACAAGCTCAATGAAGCGCTTTTGACACATTTCTGAAGTGTATTAGGGTTTTTCTACATTTTTGTAACATCGTTCATATTGAACCTGCGATGTATTCTCGGCGTTAGAGGATCTCAAAAAGTTCTTTAAGCACAGTTCTGAGGTGTATTAGTGTTTTTTATATCACACAAGCGTCAGACAAGCGCAAATAGGTTCTTCAAGCACAGTTCTGAAGTTTTTTTTTAGTGTTTTTGGACATTCCTGTCATTTTGTTGATTGTGACGATTTACAATGCATTTTCAGTGTCAGACAAGCTCAACGCATAATATATATGTGGTGTGTTATTTAGTATAAAAGTGTATTTTAATCATCAGAGTAGTTAAAAATATCACTTCATGTTCAGAGTCAGACAAGCTCAAAGAAACGCTTGAAGCACATTTCTCAAATGTTTAATTGTTTTGAATATTAAAGTTACTTTCTTGACAGTGACATTGCTCAATACATCCTCAGCGTCAGACAAGCTCAATGCAGCGCTCTTTGCACAGTTCGGAAATGTTTTTGTACTTTCCAGTACAAAGCTCAAAGAAGCACTTTAAGCACATATCTGTGCTTGTTTATTTAGTAAACTAGTGTAGTTTAATTATCAAAGAAGCTTAAAAAAATCACTTCATGCACCGGTCAGAAGAGTTTTAGTGTTTTTATACTTTCCTAAAAATTACATTGCACAATGCATTTTCAGCGAGACAAGACTATATAAACGTTTTTAGAACAATTCTGAAACGTTTCATTGTTTTGGACATTCCTTTTATTTTGTTGATATTGCATAATGCATTCTCAGCGTCAGACAAGCTCAAAGAAGCTCTTTAAGAACAACTTTGTTTACAGTGTATTTTAGTCATCAGATTAGCTCAAATAAATCACTTCATGCACAGTTCTAATAGGATTTAAATTTTTTCCTGATAATGACATTGCACATTGACATTGTACAATGCAGTTTCAGCGTCAGACAAGCTTAATGAAGTGATATATGTACAGTTTTGAAGTGTTTTGATAATTTTGTACTTTCCTGTTACTTTTTAATGGTGACAAAGCACAATGCACTTTCAGCCACAGACAAGCTCAGTGAAACGCTTTTGACACAATTCTGAAGTTTGTTAGTGTTTTTTTTACATTTCACAATATTACTTTACATTACACAATATTACTTTGTTAACAGTGACATTGCACAATGCAGTTTCAGCGTCAGAAAGGCTCAAATAGGCGCTTTAAGCACAGTTCTGAGGGTTTTTTAGTGTTTTTGGACATTCCTGTCAATTTGTTGATTGTGACAATTTACAATGCACTTTCAGCCACAGACAAGCTCAATGAAGCGCTTTTGACACATTTCTGAAGTGTATTAGGGTTTTTCTACATTTTTGTAACATCGTTCATATTGAACCTGCGATGTATTCTCGGCGTCAGAGGATCTCAAAAAGTTCTTTAAGCACAGTTCTGAGGTGTATTAGTGTTTTTTATATCACACAAGCGTCAGACAAGCGCAAATAGGTTCTTCAAGCACAGTTCTGAAGTTTTTTTTTAGTGTTTTTGGACATTCCTGTCATTTTGTTGATTGTGACGATTTACAATGCATTTTCAGTGTCAGCCAAGCTCAACGCATAATATATATGTGGTGTGTTATTTAGTATAAAAGTGTATTTTAATCATCAGAGTAGTTAAAAATATCACTTCATGTTCAGAGTCAGACAAGCTCAAAGAAGCGTTTTAAGCACATTTCTCAAATGTTTAATTGTTTTGAATATTAAAGTTACTTTCTTGACAGTGACATTGCTCAATACATCCTCAGCGTCAGACAAGCTCAATGCAGCGCTCTTTGCACAGTTCGGAAATGTTTTTGTACTTTCCAGTACAAAGCTCAAAGAAGCACTTTAAGCACATATCTGTGCTTGTTTATTTATTAAACTAGTGTAGTTTAATTATCAAAGAAGTTAAAAAAATGAAGAGATTTAGTGTTTTTATACTTTCCTAAAAATTACATTGCACAATGTATTTTCAGCGAGACAAGACTATATAAGCGTTTTTAGAACAATTCTGAAACGTTTTATTGCTTTGGACATTCCTTTTATTTTGTTGATATTGCATAATGCATTCTCAGCGTCAGACAAGCTCAAAGAAGCGTTTTAAGCACGTTTCTAAAGTGTTTTATTGTTTTTGAACATTCCTGTTACCTTTTTTGGTAGTTACAATTTACAATGCATTTTCAGTGTCAGAAAATCTCAGCGAAGCTCTTTAAGAACAACTTTGTTTACAGTGTATTTAAGTCATCAGATTAGCTCAAATAAATCACTTCATGCACAGTTCTAAAACGATTTAAAAAATTTTCCTGATAATGACATTGCGCATTGACATTATACAATGCACTTTCAGCCACAGACAAGCTCAATGAAGCGCTTTTGACACAATTCTGAAGCGTATTAGTGTTTTTCTACATTTTTGTAACATCGTTCATATTGAACCTGCGATGTATTCTCTGCGTCAGAGGATCTCAAAAAAGTTCTTTAAGCACAGTTCTGAGGTGTATTAGTGTTTTTTATATCACACAAACGTCAGACAAGCGCAAATAGGTGCTTCAAGCCCAGTTCTGAAGTTTTTTTTTAGTGTTTTTGGACATTCCTTTCATTTTGTTGATTGTGACCATTTACAATGCATTTTCAGTGTCAGACAAGCTCAACGCATAATATATATGTGGTGTGTTATTTAGTATAAAAGAGTATTTTAATCATCAGAGTAGTTAAAAATATCACTTCATGTTCAGAGTCAGACAAGCTCAAAGAAGCGTTTTAAGCACATTTCTCAAATGTTTAATTGTTTTGAATATTAAAATTACTTTCTTGACAGTGACATTGCTCAATACATCCTCAGCGTCAGACAAGCTCTTTGCACAGTTTGGAAATGTTTTTGTACTTTGCAGTACAAAGCTCAAAGAAGCACTTTAAGCACATATCTGTGCTTGTTTATTTAGTAAACTAGTGTAGTTTAATTATCAAAGAAGCTTAAAAAAATCACTTCATCACATCAGAAGAGATTTAGTGTTTTTATACTTTCCTAAAAAGTACATTGGACAATGCATTTTCAGCGAGACAAGACTATAAAGCGTTTTTAGAACAATTCTGAAACGTTTTATTGTTTTGGACATTCCTTTTATTTTGTTGATATTGCATAATGCATTCTCAGCGTCAGACAAGCTCAAAGAAGCGTTTTAAGCACGTTTCTAAAGTGTTTTATTGTTGTTGAACATTCCTGTTACCTTTTTTGGTAGTTACAATTTACAATGCATTTTCAGTGTCAGAAAATCTCAGCGAAGCTCTTTAAGAACAACTTTGTTTACAGTGTATTTTAGTCATCAGATTAGCTCAAATAAATCACTTCATGCACAGTTCTAAAACGATTTAAATTTTTTCCTGATAATGACATTGCACATTGACATTGTACAATGCAGTTTTAGCGTCAGACAAGCTTAATGAAGTGATATATGTACAGTTTTGAAGTGTTTTGATAATTTTGTACTTTCCTGTTACTTTTTAATGGTGACATAGCACAATGCACTTTCAGCCACAGACAAGCTCAGTGAAAGGCTTTTGACACAATTCTGAAGTTTGTTAGTGTTTTTTTACATTTCACAATATTACTTTACATTACACAATATTACTTTGTTAACAGTGACATTGCACAATGCAGTTTCAGCGTCAGAAAGGCTCAAATAGGCGCTTTAAGCACAGTTCTGAAAGTTTTTTAGTGTTTTTGGACATTCCTTTCAATTTGTTGATTGTGACAATTTACAATGCACTTTCAGCCACAGACAAGCTCAATGAAGCGCTTTGACACATTTCTGAAGTGTATTAGGGTTTTTCTACATTTTTGTAACATCGTTCATATTGAACCTGCGATGTATTCTCGGCGTCAGAGGATCTCAAAAAAGTTCTTTAAGCACAGTTCTGAGGTGTATTAGTTTTTTTTATATCACACAAGCGTCAGACAAGCGCAAATAGGTGCTTCAAGCACAGTTCTGAAAGTTTTTTAGTGTTTTTGGACATTCCTTTCATTTTGTTGATTGTGACGATTTCAATGCATTTTCAGTGTCAGACAAGCTCAACGCATAATATATATGTGGTGTGTTATATAGTATAAAAGTGTATTTTAATCATCAGAGTAGTTAAAAATATCACTTCATGTTCAGAGTCAGACAAGCTCAAAGAAGCGTTTTAAGCACATTTCTCAAATGTTTAATTGTTTTGAATATTAAAGTTACTTTCTTGACAGTGACATTGCTCAATACATCCTCAGCGTCAGACAAGCTCAATGCAGCGCTCTTTGCACAGTTCGGAAATGTTTTTGTACTTTCCAGTACAAAGCTCAAAGAAGCACATTAAGCACATATCTGTGCTTGTTTATTTAGTAAACTAGTTTAGTTTAATTATCAAAGAAGTTAAAAAAATTCACTTCATGAACCGGTCTGAAGAGATTTAGTGTTTTTATACTTTCCTAAAAATTACATTGCACAATGCATTTTCAGCGAGACAAGACTATATAAGCGTTTTTAGAACAATTCTGAAATGTTTTATTGTTTTGGACATTCCTTTTATTTTGTTGATATTGCATAATGCATTCTCAGCGTCAGACAAGCTCAAAGAAGCGTTTTAAGCACGTTTCTAAAGTGTTTTATTGTTTTTGAACATTCCTGTTACCTTTTTTGGTAGTTACAATTTACAATGCATTTTCAGTGTCAGAAAATCTCAGCGAAGCTCTTTAAGAACAACTTTGTTTACAGTGTATTTTAGTCATCAGATTAGCTCAAATAAATCACTTCATGCACAGTTCTAAAACGATGTAAATTTTTTCCTGATAATGACATTGCACATTGACATTGTACAATGCAGTTTCAGCAACAGACAAGCTTAATGAAGTGATATATGTACAGTTTTGAAGTGTTTTGAAATTTTTTTACTTTTCTGTTACTTTTTAATGGTGACATAGCATAATGCACTTTCAGCCACAGACAAGCTCAGTGAAACGCTTTTGACACAATTCTGAAGTTTGTTAGTGTTTTTTTACATTTCACAATATTACTTTACATTACACAATATTACTTTGTTAACAGTGACATTGCACAATGCAGTTTCAGCGTCAGAAAGGCTCAAATAGGCGCTTTAAGCACAGTTCTGAGGGTTTTTTAGTGTTTTTGGACATTCCTGTCAATTTGTTGATTGTGAAAATTTACAATGCACTTTCAGCCACAGACAAGCTTAATGAAGCGCTTTTGACACATTTCTGAAGTGTATTAGGGTTTTTCTACATTTTTGTAACATCGTTCATATTGAACCTGCGATGTATTCTCGGCGTCAGAGGATCTCAAAAAAGTTCTTTAAGCACAGTTCTGAGGTGTATTAGTCTTTTTTATATCACACAAGCGTCAGACAAGCACAAATAGGTGCTTCAAGCACAGTTCTGAAGATTTTTTTAGTGTTTTTGGACATTCCTTTCACTTTGTTGATTGTGACGATTTACAATGCATTTTCAGTGTCAGACAAGCTCAACGCATAATATATATGTGGTGTGTTATATAGTATAAAAGTGTATTTTAATCATCAGAGTAGTTAAAAATATCACTTCATGTTCAGAGTCAGACAAGCTCAAAGAAGCGTTTTAATCACATTTCTCAAATGTTTAATTGTTTTGAATATTAAAGTTAATTTCTTGACAGTGACATTGCTCAATACATCCTCAGCGTCAGACAAGCTCAATGCAGCGCTCTTTGCACAGTTCGGAAATGTTTTTGTACTTTCCAGTACAAAGCTCAAAGAAGCACTTTAAGCATATATCTGTGCTTGTTTATTTAGTAAACTAGTGTAGTTTAATTATCAAAGAAGTTTAAAAAATTCACTTCATGAACCGGTGTGAAGAGATTTAGTGTTTTTATACTTTCCTAAAAATTACATTGCACAATGCATTTTCAGCGAGACAAGACTATATAAGCGTTCTTAGAACAATTCTGAAACGTTTTATTGTTTTGGACATTCCTTTTATTTTGTTGATTGTGACGATTTACAATGTATTTTCAGTGTCAGACAAGCTCAAAGAAGCGTTTTAAGCACGTTTCTAAAGTGTTTTATTGTTTTTGAACATTCCTGTTACCTTTTTTGGTAGTTACAATTTACAATGCATTTTCAGTGTCAGAAAATCTCAGCGAAGCTCTTTAAGAACAACTTTGTTTACAGTGTATTTTAGTCATCAGATTAGCTAAAATAAATCACTTCATGCACAGTTCTAAAACGATTTTAAAAAATTTCCTGATAATGACATTGCGCATTGACATTATACAATGCACTTTCAGCCACAGACAAGCTCAATGAAGCGCTTTTGACACAATTCTGAAGCGTATTAGTGTTTTTCTTTATTTTTGTAACATCGTTCATATTGAACCTGCGATGTATTCTCGGCGTCAGAGGATCTCAAAAAAGTTCTTTAAGCACAGTTCTGAGGTGTATTAGTGTTTTTTATATCACACAAACGTCAGACAAGCGCAAATAGGTGCTTCAAGCCCAGTTCTGAAGTTTTTTTTTAGTGTTTTTGGACATTCCTTTCATTTTGTTGATTGTGACGATTTACAATGCATTTTCAGTGTCAGACAAGCTCAACGCATAATATATATGTGGTGTGTTATTTAGTATAAAAGTGTATTTTAATAGTTAAAAATATCACTTCATGTTCAGAGTCAGACAAGCTCAAAGAAGCGTTTGAAGCACATTTCTCAAATGTTTAATTGTTTTGAATATTAAAGTTACTTTCTTGACAGTGACATTGCTCAATACATCCTCAGCGTCAGACAAGCTCAATGCAGCGCTCTTTGCACAGTTCGGAAATGTTTTTGTACTTTCCAGTACAAAGCTCAAAGAAGCACTTTAAGCACATATCTGTGCTTGTTTATTTAGTAAACTAGTGTAGTTTAATTATCAAAGAAGTTTAAAAAAATCACTTCATCGGTCAGAAGAGATTTAGTGTTTTTATACTTTCCTAAAAATTACATTGCACAATGCATTTTCGGCGAGACAAGACTATATAAGCGTTTTTAGAACAATTCTGAAACGTTTTATTGTTTTGGACATTCCTTTTATTTTGTTGATATTGCATAATGCATTCTCAGCGTCAGACAAGCTCAAAGAAGCGTTTTAAGCACGTTTCTAAAGTGTTTTATTGTTGTTGAACATTCCTGTTACCTTTTTTGGTAGTTACAATTTACAATGCATTTTCAGTGTCAGAAAATCTCAGCGAAGCTCTTTAAGAACAACTTTGTTTACAGTGTATTTTAGTCATCAGATTAGCTCAAATAAATCACTTCATGCACAGTTCTAAAACGATTTAAATTTTTTCCTGATAATGACATTGCACATTGACATTGCACAATGCAGTTTCAGCGTCAGACAAGCTTAATGAAGTGATATATGTACAGTTTTGAAGTGTTTTGAAAATTTTGTACTTTCCTGTTACTTTTTAATGGTGACATAGCACAATGCACTTTCAGCCACAGACAAGCTCAGTGAAACGCTTTTGACACAATTCTGAAGTTTGTTAGTGTTTTTTTACATTTCACAATATTACTTTACATTACACAATATTACTTTGTTAACAGTGACATTGCACAATGCAGTTTCAGCGTCAGAAAGGCTCAAATAGGCGCTTTAAGCACAGTTCTGAGGGTTTTTTAGTGTTTTTGGACATTCCTGTCAATTTGTTGATTGTGACAATTTACAATGCACTTTCAGCCACAGACAAGCTCAATGAAGCGCTTTTGACACAATTCTGAAGTGTATTAGTGTTTTTCTACATTTTTGTAACATCGTTCATATTGAACCTGAGATGTATTCTCGGCGTCAGAGGATCTTAAAAAAGTTCTTTAAGCACAGTTCTAAGGTGTTTTAGTGTTTTTTATATCACACAAGCGTCAGACAAGCGCAAATAGGTGCTTTAAGCACAGTTCTGAGGTGTTTTAGTATTTTTTATATCACACAAGCGTCAGACAAGCGCAAATAGGTGCTTCAAGCATAGTTCTGAAGTTTCTTTTAATGTTTTTGGACATTCCTTTTATTTTGTTTATTGTGACGATTTACAAAGCATTTTCAATGTCAAACAAGCTCAACGCATATTATATATGTGGTGTGTTATTTAGTATAAAAGTGTATTTTAATCATCAGAGTAGTTAAAAATATCACTTCATGTTCAGAGTCAGACAAGCTCAAAGAAGCGTTTTAAGCACATTTCTCAAGTGTTTAATTGTTTTGAATATTAAAGTTACTTTCTTGACAGTGACATTGCTCAATACATCCTCAGCGTCAGACAAGCTCAATGCAGCGCTCTTTGCACAGTTCGGAAATGTTTTTGTACTTTCCAGTACAAAGCTCAAAGAAGCACTTTAAGCATATATCTGTGCTTGTTTATTTAGTTAACCAGTGTAGTTTAATTATTAAGGAAGTTTAAAAAAATAACTTCATGCACCGGTCTGAAGAGATTTAGTGTTTTTATACTTTCCTAAAAATTACATTTGCTCAATGTATTTTCAGCGAGACAAGACTATATAAGCATTTTTAGAACAATTCTGAAACGTTTTATTGTTTTGGACATTTCTTTTATTTTGTTGATATTGCATAATGCATTCTCAGCGTCAAAGTTACTTTCTTGACAGTGACATTGCTCAATACATTATTGTGGTAGAAAAAGAACCCTTTTAATAAATACCTTGAAGACTGGATTATAAGTAGAAAAAGAGGTTTAATCTTGTCTGCAGAGAAGGAACACACTGACAAGTCTCACATAGTAAACTGGGCAGTGTGCTCCTGAACAAAGGAACAGTCTTTCTTATATACATGATGACAATGCCCTCATGGCTGTGTGGGAAAGTTCACACCTTAACAGATGTTTCTTAGGTGGGGAGTAGTAACTGTTTGAAGTCAGCGGGAACAGGATTCGTAAACCTCTTGATTGCAGGCGACAGTCTTTTGCTATGTATAACTTAACATTTCTTTGTTCTTTCACATTCCCTCCTCTTTGTCATTTTATGGCAACCAAATTAACTCAACAAGTTAGCATAACTAAAAAGTATAAAAGCATATAAAACAAAATTTTAAGGTAACAAAATAAAAGGGAAAAGAGAAAGAGGAAAAAAAAGACATAGAATACATCCACAATAACACTCCATTTCGGGTTTAAGTCATTGCTTCATTAATATGCCATGTAACATCACAAACAGTCCACGTCCATATAAAACATATCATCATATGTTTCTGGTTTGCAGTCCTGATTTCTGTCCAGATGTTGTTGATGCAGTCGTGCATATGCTGGAGCAGCAAGATTTTGCATGGATCTAGAAATTAAGGACTGTAAACAGTGTATTAGGCAAGGTCCAAGTAAAAAAAATATTATAATCACAACTAAAACTGGAATTAGCATTGATAGATGTGGAGCCAGCCATCCAAACATTCCATACCACATGCCCCAAGTGTCTTTCAGTGTTTCTTCCTTGGTTAAACTATTGGTTAACTGCTTAATGTTATTCAAGGCTTTAGCTATGTTTCCATCTGTGGCATCGTTTGGGGGAACATAAGTACAACATTTATCTCCTACAACCTGACATACCCCTCCTTCCTTAGCCAAAAGCATGTCTAAAGCCATTCTATTTTGCATAGCAGTCATCCTCAAAGCTGTAAGCTCTACTTTTACTCCATCTAATGCTTGCAAAGTGAAATTAGTAAACAACACTAGCTTATAATGTATGTCCTCAATAGCGTGCCACTGTTCAACTGTCCCAAACGGAGACAGTACAGATGTCCAAAACCTATGCCATTTGCTAGTTGTTTGATGCTCTATTGGTACTTCGTCATATGATCGTCTGCGTCTAATATTGGTTACGTGTACTTGAGCTGCTCGAATAATTGTCATTTGTGCCCTAAGGGGTGAGAAAGCACAGAGTCCACTCCACTCAGCCGGCAGATATATTTGTACAGTGTTTCCACAAATCCAAAACCAATCTACCAAGCCATTAGTACCCCGGTGGCTAGGAGTGGTATAGGAACCGTTAGCATTGGAGCAGTTACTATCTGTACATTCAACATAGATGACTGAGCAAGTTGACCTTGGCAGTTGCCCTACGTGTACCCTGCCTTTTCTAAGGAAACATACTGGGAACTTTAGTTCGTCAGGTAATATTACAGGTTGTTTAAAATCTACTTGAGGTATAGCCGTCACCTCACCATAGCTCTGGCAGGCATCTATACTTTGTGTGCTGTTTGGTAGGTGATCTACTCTTAGATTGTTATGAAGATATGGTTGTCGAACAAACCCAGTTATAGTTTCATGGCCCTCTAATGGTGATTGATTAGAAATTTTACTAAAAGAGGCGGCACAGATCGTCTGATTTATAGATACCATAGCTGGCTTATAGCTTCCTACTTGCTCAGTACTGTGAGGGAAAGCCGAACAAACATAACATCCGAATGGTGTGTGCAATTTAAGGCCTACCGCAGTGAAATTAGCAAACTGCCAATACGCATTCAAAGAATAGGGAATTGTGTTAGCTATCGATTTTCTAACACGTGTAGCGTTGTGGGTGTCATTGGATACTGGAACAGGAGCAGAGCACTTTACTTTAACCTGTGATCGGGTAAACTGCACAATTGGAAGCACTGTTAGACATACTAACATTAAGACACAAAAATATCTTTTCAGTCCACCCCAGCCTGGGTCGCAGAACAAATGCCATGGTCTTTCCATATAGAACTGGAGTGTATTTAATGTCTCACTATGTGAAGGTCAGTGTCTACTCATTCCCTTCCACTATTTGTCAGCTAAGGGAAACAAAAAAAACAACTAAAAGCTGTCAAACATGGGGTTATCAGGCTATTTTTTGAGTTGTTTAAATTATCATTCAAGTGCGGACAACAATGCAATGCAGTTGATTTGTATCTGGAATCAGCTACGAGTCTACTGGCTGTGACTGTTGTTCTTCTGGCTCCGGAATTCTTCTGCAGTGGCTAGCGTGTACCCAGGTGGCTCTGCCTGTCACTTTCACAGCCGTGTAGGTTGTCAGTTGTACAAAACGGTCCAGTCCACCTCTGTTTATTCCATTTCGTCCTTCTGAAGTCTTTGATCACTACCCAATTCCCTGGTTTTAAGTCATGTAGTGGCCCCGTCGCTGGTGTTGGAAGGGCTTCTTTTACTTGCCTATGGATCACATTCAGAGCAGAGGACAGGTTTACACAATAATCAAGCATTTCGTCATCACATTGGTTTGCGTCTAATGGTGTGGGTTTATTTGGCCCAATTCCTGTATTTGGAGGTCTCCCGAACAGAATCTCAAATGGACTTAATCCATGTTTTGACCTTTCCCTCATTCTCATTTGCATGAGAACCAGAGGTAGCGCTTTAGTCCAGGACAATTTTGTTTCGGCACAGCACTTGGTGAGCTTGTTTTTTAGTGTGCCATTTTCCCTTTCCACAGCTCCACCGCTGGCTGGGTGATAAGCACAGTGCTGTCTTAGATCAACACCCAAGTATCGGCTGATCTGTTTCAATGCTACACTTATGAACGGAGTACCATTATCGCTAGAGATTTTACCTGGAATTCCCCATCGAGGGATGATTTCTTTAATCAGTGCCTTCGCTACAGCCTCTGAATCTTGTTTGGCTGTTGGAAATGCTTCAATCCATTTGGAGAACATGTCCACGATTACCAAACAGTATTTTTTTCCTTCACTGGGAGATAATTCAATAAAATCCATCTGTAGGTGATCAAAAGGTTTGTTTGGAACAGGGTGTGCGGCTTGTGTCATTACTCGGCCTCTGCCAGTGTTGTTGGTAACGCACACTAGACACTTTTGACAAAATTGCTGTGCATAAGATGTAAAGTTTTTTGTAAACCAATGTTTTGTAAGTGATGCAATCATCCCTGTTTTTGACACATGGTCTTTACCATGGGTCAATTTAGCGAAATACGGGAATAGATATTTTGGGAGACACGGTCTACCATCAGGGCTCAACCACGCACCATCAGAGACAATACAACCTGCTTTTTTCCACTCCTTTTTCTCTTCAGGAGTAGCTCGTTGCTGGATTTCAAAAACCTGCAGAAATGGTATGGCCTCAGAATCCTGTAAAAGGGACAAAACAGGTTTATATGGCAGTTTAGCGGCAGCTTTGGCAGCAGCGTCCGCTTTGGCATTCCCTAGTGAAACAGGATCAGATTTGTTGGTATGAGCCTCACACTTGCAAACTGCCACCTGTTTTGGAAGAAGGATAGCATCAAGCAACTGAGAAACCAAAGAGTGGTGAGCAATGTGAGTACCAGAGCTAGTTAGAAATCTCCTGTGCTTCCAAATTGTGCCAAAGTCATGGACCACTCCAAATGCATATCTACTATCTGTGTAAATAGTTACGGTTTTGCCTTCTGCTAATTTACATGCTTCAATTAAGGCCTGAAGTTCAGCTGCTTGTGCAGAGTAGTGTGAAGGTAAAGGACCTGATGTGACAACATCATAAGCGTTTACCACTGCAAAGCCCACTTGACTCTTGCCGGTTTCAGGGTTGCGAGAAGCTGATCCATCAACAAACAATTCCAGGTTAGAATTAGGAATTGGAACTTCCTGCAGGTCTAGCCTGGGAGAACAAAGTTCATTAGTAACCGCTACACAATCATGTGGATCGCCATCTTCCTCTGTGGGCAACAAAGTGGCAGGGTTTAAAACTGTACATCTTTTGACCGTGATATTAGGCATTTCAAGTATAACATTGTTGTACCGCAGCCATCGCTGGGTTGATGTGAAGTTTTGTGTTCTAGCAGGAGCATGGAGACAGCATGTGGGACCAGCAAGGTTAATTGGGAATATCCAACCAGATCTCTGGAAGCAAGGACAGCCTTCTCAGCTGCAGCTACTGCCCGTAGACAGATAGGAAGTCCTGCTGCTACAGGATCCAATTTAGCAGAAAAATAAGCAACTGGTCTCAATCTGTCGCCATGCTCCTGGAGTAGTACAGAAACCATACAACCTTGTTTCTCGTCCACTGTCTGTGTAAAAGGTCTAGATGGGTCAGGTAGTCCTAATGTAGGTGTGGTTTGCAAAGTCAATTTCAAGTCAACAAAGGCTTTTTCAGCGTTTTTAGTCCATGCCACTTTGCTGTGTGCATTGAGGCCTTGTCCATGAGCAATTTCTCTCAATGGTGCCTCCATTACTGAGTAGTTAAGGATAAAAGTCCGGCAGTAAGAACACATACCTAAAAAGGAAAGTATTTGTTTTTTGGTAATGGGCTTGGGAATTTTCTGAATAGCAGCAATTTTGGTCATGTCCATTCTTAATGGAAAACTCTCCTTTAGTCTAGTCAACAGCTGGATAATGTATCCACGATATGTATTATTCACGTCTCTGTCCCATTCTGAGTGCTCCATTCTAACATCCGTTTCTGGAAATCCTGCTGCTGCACGTGACCAATCATTGCCCATTTTGGCCATTAGGAGGCGTCTGAGCTCAGTAGTAGTTGGTCTGAATTCTTTGCAGAAGATCAACAGTTCATCAGCAAACTTGTTACCTCCCACCTCTCTGACGTTTGGTAGGTGTGTCATGGCTTCTTTGATGTCAGCTATGGTCCATGGGCGGTGTACCAGCAATATGCCTTCGGCTCCGGCGACCTCCACCATTGGCATTTGTGTCACAGCATGTGCTTGCCTTTCTTTGTCTGGTCGAACTGGTGACGATTGTTCTTGATTTGCATCATGTCTGTAGAGTCTGCCTGTTCTGGTGTGATGTGGAGACACCTCGTCCACATGGGCAAGGGTTGTTGGTTCGTGGTATGGGGGAGGAGCTGTTGGTTGAGGAGTCAAGTTTGGATAGAGATGTGATGTACTGGAGGTGATTGCTCTTCTTCCTCCTTCTGATCCTCCTCTCTCTGTCTGGCTGTCTTGCACGTCCTGTTGCTGCTGAAGCTGTTCAGAAGGGTTCCTTTGCTGGCTGCGTATGGGGGCGGAGTCCAGGTCAGGGGTAGCCTGCATTTTAACACACTGAGAGACAGATGAATTTTTTCCTGCCTGCTCTACATTTTTTCTTGCCCTTATGTAGGCTTCTCTTTCCCACTCTGCAAATGCTTTCCAATTTACTACAAGTTTTTTCTTTTCCTTCTTGCTACTCTTGTATTCTCTTTCTTTTTGTTCAAGCTTTTCTTTCAATATTTCTAATTGTCTTTCACTAAAACTTCCCTTCTCTGGAAATCCACATTCTGTTATCCAATAACTTATTTGACTTACACTATCTAGTCCATAATTGACACGCATAAATTGTATATTAGGACTATCATAAGTGTTATCACATGCAGAATGTTTTTTGCTCTTGGTCTGGCCCATTTTTATTTATTTATTTTTTATTTTTTATTTTATTTTTTTATTTTTTTATTTTTTTATTTTTTTATTTTATGTAAAGAGTTAAAATTTTGAATTACTCAGTTATTACGTTACACGATATATGACCATTTAACAGGTTTTAGTGGTCTCCAACCAAAAGATAATATTTTCCAAAAATAATACCTTAGAATGGCAAATGGCAAGTCACCAAAAGTTACAAAAACACACACGGCAATTGCTACATACACACAACACACACATACAACGATTAATACGAACATATAACACACATTCTCAAATCTACTAAGAATCCAGTCTTTTAGTTTGTGCAAGTGCTGTCTATACGCCCCGAGCTAAAGCGCGCGCCTCACAGCCACAACACGTCACGAATACTACTTGCCAACCCGTTCACAAGTTGCAGGTCCCAGACCATGCATTCAATTAAACACCCAGTGTTTAACTTATTCGTCGTTGCCCTGCTAAGTTACATTCGTCAACGTAAATCCAAGTTTTATCGAGAAACTTTGGTCAAAAATCCCATTTAGTCGAGAGACGGGAAGTCTCGACCCCGAAAACCCAGTTTTCGGTAAGCTTCTAGGGGACAACGTATACACACAGTTCCACAAAACTACTTAAATCACTATTCCATTACAGAATTACTACTAAAACAAAGAAGGGTTCTCTCTCACCTGTATGAGTATGGACAGTAGCGCAGGGCAGACCATTGACGATCAGAAAATACTTCCTTTTGTCTCTAAAAAACGAGGTAAAAAGGATGAAGTGTAAGGTCTCCACGAGCGTCCTCAAGTATGTCTGTCCGTCAGGTCAAACCCAAACGAACCGGCCATCTGGGGTGCCAAATTGTGGTAGAAAAAGAACCCTTTTAATAAATACCTTGAAGACTGGATTAGAAGTAGAAAAAGAGGTTTAATCTTGTCTGCAGAGAAGGAACACACTGACAAGTCTCACATAGTAAACTGGGCAGTGTGCTCCTGAACAAAGGAACAGTCTTTCTTATATACATGGGAAAGTTCACACCTTAACAGATGTTTCTTAGGTGGGGAGTAGTAACTGTTTGAAGTCAGCGGGAACAGGATTCGTAAACCTCTTGATTGCAGGCGAGTCTTTTGCTATGTATAACTTAACATTTCTTTGTTCTTTCACAATATGTGGTGTGTTATTTAGTATAAAAGTGTATTTTAATCATCAGAGTAGTTAAAAATATCACTTCATGTTCAGAGTCAGACAAGCTCAAAGAAGCGTTTGAAGCACATTTCTCAAATGTTTAATTGTTTTGAATATTAAAGTTACTTTCTTGACAGTGACATTGCTCAATACATCCTCAGCGTCAGACAAGCTCAATGCAGCGCTCTTTGCACAGTTCGGAAATGTTTTTGTACTTTCCAGTACAAAGCTCAAAGAAGCACTTTAAGCATATATCTGTGCTTGTTTATTTAGTAAACTAGTGTAGTTTAATTATCAAAGAAGTTTAAAAAAATCCCTTCATGCACCGGTCTGAAGAGATTTAGTGTTTTTATACTTTCCTAAAAATTACATTGCACAATGCATTTTCAGCGAGACAAGACTATATAAGCGTTTTTAGAACAATTCTGAAACGTTTTATTGTTTTGGACATTCCTTTTATTTTGTTGATATTGCATAATGCATTCTCAGCGTCAGACAAGCTCAAAGAAGCGTTTTAAGCACGTTTCTAAAGTGTTTTATTGTTTTTGAACATTCCTGTTACCTTTTTTGGTAGTTACAATTTACAATGCATTTTCAGTGTCAGAAAATCTCAGCGAAGCTCTTTAAGAACAACTTTGTTTACAGTGTATTTTAGTCATCAGATTAGCTCAAATAAATCACTTCATGCACAGTTCTAAAACGATTAAAATATTTTCCTGATAATGACATTGCACATTGACATTGTACAATGCAGTTTTAGCCTCAGACAAGCTTAATGAAGTGATATATGTACAGTTTTGAAGTGTTTTGATAATTTTGTACTTTCCTGTTACTTTTTAATGGTGACATAGCACAATGCACTTTCAGCCACAGACAAGCTCAGTGAAACGCTCTTGACACAATTCTGAAGTTTGTTAGTGTTTTTTTACATTTCACAATATTACTTTACATTACACAATATTACTTTGTTAACAGTGACATTGCACAATGCAGTTTCAGCGTCAGAAAGGCTCAAATAGGCGCTTCAAGCACAGTTCTGAGGGGTTTTTAGTGTTTTTGGACATTCCTGTCAATTTGTTGATTGTGACAATTTACAATGCACTTTCAGCCACAGACAAGCTCAATGAAGCGCTTTTGACACATTTCTGAAGTGTATTAGGGTTTTTCTACATTGTTTTGACACAATTTGTTGATTGTGACGATTTACAATGCATTTTCAGTGTCAGCCAAGCTCAACGCATAATATATATGTGGTGTGTTATTTAGTATAAAAGTGTATTTTAATCATCAGAGTAGTTAAAAATATCACTTCATGTTCAGAGTCAGACAAGCTCAAAGAAGCGTTTGAAGCACATTTCTCAAATGTTTAATTGTTTTGAATATTAAAGTTACTTTCTTGACAGTGACATTGCTCAATACATCCTCAGCGTCAGACAAGCTCAATGCAGCGCTCTTTGAACAGTTCGGAAATGTTTTTGTACTTTCCAGTACAAAGCTCAAAGAAGCACTTTAAGCATATATCTGTGCTTGTTTATTTAGTAAACCAGTGTAGTTTAATTATCAAGGAAGTTTAAAAAAATCACTTCATGCACAGGTCTGAAGAGATTTAGTGTTTTTATACTTTCCTAAAAATTACATTGCACAATGTATTTTCAGCGAGACAAGACTATATAAGCGTTTTTAGAACAATTCTGAAACGTTTTATTGTTTTGGACATTCCTTTTATTTTGTTGATATTGCATAATGCATTCTCAGCGTCAGACAAGCTCAAAGAAGCGTTTTAAGCACGTTTCTAAAGTGTTTTATTGTTTTTGAACATTCCTGTTACCTTTTTTGGTAGTTACAATTTACAATGCATTTTCAGTGTCAGAAAATCTCAGCGAAGCTCTTTAAGAACAACTTTGTTTACAGTGTATTTAAGTCATCAGATTAGCTCAAATAAATCACTTCATGCACAGTTCTAAAACGATTTAAAAAAAATTCCTGATAATGACATTGCGCATTGAAATTATACAATGCACTTTCAGCCACAGACAAGCTCAATGAAGCGCTTTTGACACAATTCTGAAGCGTATTAGTGTTTTTTTACATTTCACAATATTACTTTACATTACACAATATTACTTTGTTAACAGTGACATTGCACAATGCAGTTTCAGCGTCAGACAAGCTTAATGAAGTGATATATGTACAGTTTTGAAGTGTTTTGATAATTTTTTACTTTCCTGTTACTTTTTAATGGTGACATAGCACAATGCACTTTCAGCGTCAGAAAGGCTCAAATAGGCGCTTTAAGCACAGTTCTGAAAGTTTTTTAGTGTTTTTGGACATTCCTTTCAATTTGTTGATTGTGACAATTTACAATGCACTTTCAGCCACAGACAAGCTCAATGAAGCGCTTTGACACATTTCTGAAGTGTATTAGGGTTTTTCTACATTTTTGTAACATCGTTCATATTGAACCTGCGATGTATTCTCGGCGTCAGAGGATCTCAAAAAAGTTCTTTAAGCACAGTTCTGAGGTGTATTAGTTTTTTTTATATCACACAAGCGTCAGACAAGCGCAAATAGGTGCTTCAAGCACAGTTCTGAAGTTTTTTTTTAGTGTTTTTGGACATTCCTTTCATTTTGTTGATTGTGACCATTTACAATGCATTTTCAGTGTCAGACAAGCTCAACGCATAATATATATGTGGTGTGTTATATACTACCCCTGGCAAAAATTATGGAATCACCACTCTTGGAAGATGTTCTTTCAATTGTTTAATTTTGTAGAAAAAAAATAAATCACAGACATGCCACAAAACTATCATTTCTCAAACTGTCAACCCTCTGGCATTAAGAAACAATAAAAAAAGAAACAAATATAATAGTTGTGGTCAGTCACAATTGCTTTTTTTTTAGATCAAGTAGAGGAAAAAAATATGGAATCACTCAAATCTGAGGAAAAAATTATGGAATCATTAGAAAACACTGCACCATTATTACTTTGTTGCACCACCTCTGGCTTTTATAATGGTTTAAACTCTCTGAGGCATGAAGTTAACTAATGACAAACAGTATTCTTCATCAATCTGCCTTCAACTGTCTCTTGCTGTTGCCAGATCAGCTTCGCAGGTTGGAACCTTGTCATTGACCATTTTCTTCAATTTCCACCAGAGATTTTCAAATGGATTGAGATCCGGACTATTTGCAGGCCATGCCATTGACATTATATGTTTTCTTGAAGGAAAGTTTTCACGTCCTTTGCCCTATGGCAAGATGCATTATCATCTTGAAAAATGAAGTCATCACCACCAAACATCCTTTCAACTGATGGAATAAGAAAAGCGTCCAAAATTTCAATGTGGACTTTGGCATTTATTGAAGACCATCTCCCCTGTGCCTTTACCCGACATGCAGGCCCATATCATCAACAACTGTGGAAATTAACATGTTTTCTTTAGGCAGTTATCTTCATAAATTTCATTGGACAGACACCAAACAAAAGTTCCAGCATCATCACCTTGCCCAATGCAGATTCGCGATTCATCACTGAAGATCACTTTTATCCAGTCACCCACAGTCCACGATTGCTTTTCTTTAGCCTACTTTAACCTTGTTCTTTTCTTTTTAGGTGTTAATGGTGGCTTTTGTTTGGCTTTTCTGTATGTAAATCCCATTTCTTTTAGGTGATTTCTTACAGTTCAGTCACAGACATTGACTCCACTTTCCGGCCACTTGTTTCTCATTTGTTTTGTTGTGCATTTTCTGTTTTCAAGACATATTGCTTTAAGTTTTCTATCTTGATGCTTTGATGTCTTACTTGGTCTACCAGTATGCTTCCCTTTTACAACCTTCCCATTTTTTTTTTCCAGATTTTAAACACAGCTTACTGGGAACAACCAACATCTTTTGCAACATTCCACAATGATTTATCTTCTTGAAGGAGTTTTATAATCCTCTCATTTGTTTCAACTGACATATCTTGTGTTGGAACCATGATTCATGACAATCTGCTTTGTGCAACAGCTCTCCGAGGTGTAAGCACTGTTTTTAAACTGAAGAATAATTAGCAAATCTAATCTGCTGCAGATGTTTTGTTTTTAAACTGCAAATTACAGAGTGATTCCATAATTTTTTCCTCAGATTTGAGTGATTCCATAATTTTTTCCTCTACTTGATCTAAAAAAAGCAATTGTGACTGACCACAACTATTATATTTGTTTCTTTTTTTTATTGTTTCTTAATGCCAGAAGGTTGACATTTTGAAAAATGATAGTTTTGTGGCATGTCTGTGATTTATTTTTTTTCTACAAAATTAAACAATTGACAGAACATCTTCCAAGAGTGGTGATTCCATAATTTTTGCCAGGGGTTGTAGTATAAAAGTGTATTTTAATCATCAGAGTAGTTAAAAATATCACTTCATGTTCAGAGTCAGACAAGCTCAAAGAAGCGTTTTAAGCACATTTTTCAAGTGTTTAATTGTTTTGAATATTAAAGTTACTTTCTTGACAGTGACATTGCTCAATACATCCTCAGCGTCAGACAAGCTCAATGCAGCGCTCTTTGCACAGTTCGGAAATGTTTTTGTACTTTCCAGTACAAAGCTCAAAGAAGCACTTTAAGCACATATCTGTGCTTGTTTATTTAGTAAACTAGTGTAGTTTAATTATCAAAGAAGTTAAAAAAATTCACTTCATGAACCGGTCTGAAGAGATTTAGTGTTTTAATACTTTCCTAAAAATTACATTGCACAATGCATTTTCAGCGAGACAAGACTATATAAGCGTTTTTAGAACAATTCTGAAACGTTTTATTGTTTTGGACATTCCTTTTATTTTGTTGATATTGCATAATGCATTCTCAGCGTCAGACAAGCTCAAAGAAGCGTTTTAAGCACGTTTCTAAAGTGTTTTATTGTTTTTGAACATTCCTGTTACCTTTTTTGGTAGTTACAATTTACAATGCATTTTCAGTGTCAGAAAATCTCAGCGAAGCTCTTTAAGAACAACTTTGTTTACAGTGTATTTTAGTCATCAGATTAGCTCAAATAAATCACTTCATGCACAGTTCTAAAACGATTTAAAACAATTTCCTGATAATGACATTGCGCATTGACATTATACAATGCACTTTCAGCCACAGGCAAGCTCAATGAAGCGCTTTTGACACAATTCTGAAGCGTATTAGTGTTTTTCTACATTTTTGTAAAATCGTTCATATTGAACCTGCGATGTATTGTCGGCGTCAGAGGATCTCAAAAAAGTTCTTTAAGCACAGTTCTGAGGTGTATTAGTGTTTTTTATATCACACAAACGTCAGACAAGCGCAAATAGGTGCTTCAAGCCCAGTTCTGAGATTTTTTTTTAGTGTTTTTGGACATTCCTTTCATTTAGTTGATTGTGACGATTTACAATGCATTTTCAGTGTCAGCCAAGCTCAACGCATAATATATATGTGGTGTGTTATTTAGTATAAAAGTGTATTTTAATCATCAGAGTAGTTAAAAATATCACTTCATGTTCAGAGTCAGACAAGCTCAAAGAAGCGTTTT
The DNA here is from genome assembly GCF_030014385.1 of Trichomycterus rosablanca. Taxonomy (NCBI): domain Eukaryota; kingdom Metazoa; phylum Chordata; class Actinopteri; order Siluriformes; family Trichomycteridae; genus Trichomycterus; species Trichomycterus rosablanca. The sequence continues at coordinate 16,892,046 of NC_086002.1, read as the reverse complement.
AATCACATTTCTCAAATGTTTAATTGTTTTGAATATTAAAGTTACTTTCTTGACAGTGACATTGCTCAATACATCCTCAGCGTCAGACAAGCTCAATGCAGCGCTCTTTGCACAGTTCGGAAATGTTTTTGTACTTTCCAGTACAAAGCTCAAAGAAGCACTTTAAGCACATATCTGTGCTTGTTAATTTAGTAAACTAGTGTAGTTTAATTATCAAAGAAGTTAAAAAAATTCACTTCATGAACCGGTCTGAAGAGATTTAGTGTTTTTATACTTTCCTAAAAATTACATTGCACAATGCATTTTCAGCGAGACAAGACTATATAAGCGTTTTTAGAACAATTCTGAAACGTTTTATTGTTTTGGACATTCCTTTTATTTTGTTGATATTGCATAATGCATTCTCAGCGTCAGACAAGCTCAAAGAAGCGTTTTAAGCACGTTTCTAAAGTGTTTTATTGTTTTTGAACATTCCTGTTACCTTATTTGGTAGTTACAATTTACAATGCATTTTCAGTGTCAGAAAATCTCAGCGAAGCTCTTTAAGAACAACTTTGTTTACAGTGTATTTTAGTCATCAGATTAGCTCAAATATATCACTTCATGCACAATTCTTATACGATTTAAATTTTTTCCTGATAATGACATTGCACATTGACATTGTACAATGCAGTTTCAGCGTCAGACAAGCTTAATGAAGTGATATATGTACAGTTTTGAAGTGTTTTGATAATTTTGTACTTTCCTGTTACTTTTTAATGGTGACATAGCACAATGCACTTTCAGCCACAGACAAGCTCAGTGAAACGCTTTTGACACAATTCTGAAGTTTGTTAGTGTTTTTTTACATTTCACAATATTACTTTACATTACACAATATTACTTTGTTAACAGTGACATTGCACAATGCAGTTTCAGCGTCAGAAAGGCTCAAATAGGCGCTTTAAGCACAGTTCTGATGGTTTTTTTAGTGTTTTTGGACATTCCTGTCAATTTGTTGATTGTGACAATTTACAATGCACTTTCAGCCACAGACAAGCTCAATGAAGCGCTTTTGACACAATTCTGAAGCGTATTAGAGTTTTTCTACATTTTTGTAACATCGTTCATATTGAACCTGCGATGTATTCTCGGCGTCAGAGGATCTCAAAAAAGTTCTTTAAGCACAGTTCTGAGGTGTTTTAGTCTTTTTTATATCACACAAGCGTCAGACAAGCGCAAATAGGTGCTTCAAGCACAGTTCTGAAGTTTTTTTTTTGTGTTTTTGGACATTCCTTTCATTTATTTGATTGTGACGATTTACAATGCATTTTCAGTGTCAGCCAAGCTCAACGCATAATACATATGTGGTGTGTTATTTAGTATAAAAGTGTATTTTAATCATCAGAGTAGTTAAAAATATCACTTCATGTTCAGAGTCAGACAAGCTCAAAGAAGCGTTTTAATCACATTTCTCAAATGTTTAATTGTTTTGAATATTAAAGTTACTTTCTTGACAGTGACATTGCTCAATACATCCTCAGCGTCAGACAAGCTCAATGCAGCGCTCTTTGCACAGTTCGGAAATGTTTTTGTACTTTCCAGTACAAATCTCAAAGAAGCACTTTAAGCACATATCTGTGCTTGTTTATTTAGTAAACTAGTGTAGTTTAATTATCAAAGAAGTTTAAAAAATTCACTTCATGAAACGGTCTGAAGAGATTTAGTGTTTTTATACTTTCCTAAAAATTACATTGCACAATGCATTTTCAGCGAGACAAGACTATATAAGCGTTTTTAGAACAATTCTGAAACGTTTTATTGTTTTGGACATTCCTTTTATTTTGTTGATATTGCATAATGCATTCTCAGCGTCAGACAAGCTCAAAGAAGCGTTTTAAGCACGTTTCTAAAGTGTTTTATTGTTTTTGAACATTCCTGTTACCTTTTTTGGTAGTTACAATTTACAATGCATTTTCAGTGTCAGAAAATCTCAGCGAAGCTTTTTAAGAACAACTTTGTTTACAGTGTATTTTAGTCATCAGATTAGCTCAAATAAATCACTTCATGCACAGTTCTAAAACGATTTAAATTTTTTCCTGATAATGACATTGCGCATTGACATTTTACAATGCACTTTCAGCCACAGACAAGCTCAATGAAGCGCTTTTGACACAATTCTGAAGCGTATTAGTGTTTATCTACATTTTTGTAACATCGTTCATATTGAACCTGCGATGTATTCTCGGCATCAGAGGATCTCAAAAAAGTTCTTTAAGCACAGTTCTAAGGTGTTTTAGTGTTTTTTATATCACACAAGCGTCAGACAAGCACAAATAGGTGCTTTAAGCACAGTTCTGAAGTTTTTTTTAGTGTTTTTGGACATTCCTGTCATTTAGTTGATTGTGACGATTTACAATGCATTTTCAGTGTCAGACAAGCTCAACGCATAATATATATGTGGTGTGTTATTTAGTATAAAAGTGTATTTTAATCATCAGAGTAGTTAAAAATATCACTTCATGTTCAGAGTCAGACAAGCTCAAAGAAGCGTTTTAAGCACATTTTTCAAGTGTTTAATTGTTTTGAATATTAAAATTAATTTCTTGACAGTGACATTGCTCAATACATCCTCAGCATCAGACAAGCTCAATGCAGCGCACTTTGCACAGTTCGGAAATGTTTTTGTACTTTCCAGTACAAAGCTCAAAGAAGCACTTTAAGCACATATCTGTGCTTGTTTATTTAGTAAACTAGTGTAGTTCATTTATCAAAGAAGTTTAAAAAAATCACTTCATGCACCGGTCTGAAGAGATTTAGTGTTTTTATACTTTCCTAAAAATTACATTGCACAATGCATTTTCAGCGAGACAAGACTATATAAGCGTTTTTAGAACAATTCTGAAACGTTTTATTGTTTTGGACATTCCTTTTATTTTGTTGATATTGCATAATGCTTTCTCAGCATCAGACAAGCTCAAAGAAGCGTTTTAAGCACGTTTCTAAAGTGTTTTATTGTTTTTGAACATTCCTGTTACCTTTTTTGGTAGTTACAATTTACAATGCATTTTCAGTGTCAGAAAATCTCAGCGAAGCTCTTTAAGAACAACTTTGTTTACAGTGTATTTAAGTCATCAGATTAGATCAAATAAATAACTTCATGCACAGTTCTAAAACGATTTAAATGTTTTCCTGATAATGACATTGCACATTGACATTGCACAATGCAGTTTCAGCGTCGGACAAGCTTAATGAAGTGATATATGTACAGTTTTTAAGTGTTTTGATAATTTTGTACTTTCCTGTTACTTTTTTGATAGTGACATAGCACAATGCACTTTCAGCCACAGACAAGCTCAGAGAAACGCCTTTGACACAATTCTGAAGTTTGTTAGTGTTTTTTTACATTTCACAACATTACTTTACATTACACAATATTACTTTGTTAACAGTGACATTGCACAATGCAGTTTCAGCGTCAGAAAGGCTCAAATAGGCGCTTTAAGCACAGTTCTGTTCAACTTTGTTTTACATTGTATTTTAGTCATCAGATTAGCTCAAATAAATCACTTCATGCACAGTTCTAAAACGATTTAAATGTTTTCCTGATAATGACATTGCACATTGACATTGCTTAATGCAGTTTCAGCGTCAGACAAGCTTAATGAAGCGCTTTTAATCACATTTTTCAAGTGTTTAATTGTTTTGAATATTAAAGTTATTTTCTTGACAGTGACATTGCTCAATACATCCTCAGCGTCAGACAAGCTTAATGCAGCGCTCTTTGCACAGTTCGGAAATGTTTTGATGTTTTTGTACTTTCCAAAACAAAGCTCAAAGAAGCACATACAGTGTATCACAAAAGTGAGTACACCCCTCACATTTATGCAAATATTTTATTATATCTTTTCATGGGACAACACTATAGAAATAAAACTTGGATATAAGTTAGAGTAGTCAGTGTACAACTTGTATAGCAGTGTAGATTTACTGTCTTCTGAAAATAACTCAACACACAGCCATTAATGTCTAACTGGCTGGCAACATAAGTGAGTACACCCCACAGTGAACATGTCCAAATTGTGCCCAAAGTGTCAATATTTTGTGTGACCACCATTATTATCCAGCTGCCTTAACCCTCCTGGGCATGGAATTCACCAGAGCTGCACAGGTTGCTACTGGAATCCTCTTCCACTCCTCCATGATGACATCACGGAGCTGGTGGATGTTAGACACCCTGAACTCCTCCACCTTCCACTTGAGGATGCGCCACAGGTGCTCAATTGGGTTTAGTCCATCACCTTTACCTTCAGCTTCCTCAGCAAGGCAGTTGTCATCTTGGAGGTTTTCGAAGGGAGGGGATCATGCTCTGTTTCAGAATGTCACAGTACATGTTGGAATTCATGTTTCCCTCAATGAACTGCAGCTCCCCAGTGCCAGCAACACTCATGCAGCCCAAGACCATGATGCTACCACCACCATGCTTGACTGTAGGCAAGATACAGTTGTCTTGGTACTTCTCACCAGGGCGCCGCCACACATGCTGGACACCATCTGAGCCAAACAAGTTTATCTTGGTCTCGTCAGACCACAGGGCATTCCAGTAATCCATGTTCTTGGACTGCTTGTCTTCAGCAAACTGTTTGCGGGCTTTCTTGTGCGTCAGCTTCCTTCTGGGATGACGACCATGCAGACCGAGTTGATGCAGTGTGCGGCGTATGGTCTGAGCACTGACAGGCTGACCTCCCACGTCTTCAACCTCTGCAGCAATGCTGGCAGCACTCATGTGTCTATTTTTTAAAGGCAACCTCTGGATATGACGCCGAACACGTGGACTCAACTTCTTTGGTCGACCCTGGCAAAGCCTGTTCCGAGTGGAACCTGTCCTGGAAAACCGCTGTATGACCTTGGCCACCATGCTGTAGCTCAGTTTCAGGGTGTTAGCAATCTTCTTATAGCCCAGGCCATCTTTGTGGAGAGCAACAATTCTATTTCTCACATCCTCAGAGAGTTCTTTGCCATGAGGTGCCATGTTGAATATCCAGTGGCCAGTATGAGAGAATTGTACCCAAAACACCAAATTTAACAGCCCTGCTCCCCATTTACACCTGGGACCTTGACACATGACACCAGGGAGGGACAACGACACATTTGGGCACAATTTGGACATGTTCACTGTGGGGTGTACTCACTTATGTTGCCAGCCATTTAGACATTAATGGCTGTGTGTTGAGTTATTTTCAGAAGACAGTAAATCTACACTGCTATACAAGCTGTACACTGACTACTCTAAGTTATATCCAAGTTTCATGTCTATAGTGTTGTCCCATGAAAAGATATAATGAAATATTTGCAGAAATGTGAGGGGTGTACTCACTTTTGTGATACACTGTATCTGTGCTTGTTTATTTAGTAAACTATTGTAGTTTAATTATCAATAGAACATCTTTGTTTTACATTGTATTTTAGTCATCAGATTAGCTCAAATAAATCACTTCATGCACAGTTCTAAAACGATTTAAATTTTTTCCTGATAATGACATTGCACATTGACATTGCACAATGCAGTTTCAGCGTCAGACAAGCTTAAAAAAGTATATATATATGTACAGTATGTACAAAATGTATAGTTTTGAAGTGTTTTGATAATTTTGTACTTTCCTGTTACTTATTTGATAGTGACATAGCACAATGCACTTTCAGCCACAGACAAGCTCAGTGAAGCACTTTTGACACATTTCTGAAAGTTTTTAGTGTTTTTTTACATTACACAATATTACTTTGTTAACAGTGACATTGCACAATGCAATTTCAGCGTCAGAAAGGCTCAAATAGGCGCTTTAAGCACAGTTCTGAAAGTTTTTTAGTGTTCTTGGACATTCCTATCAATTTGTTGATTGTGACAATTTACAATGCACTTTCAGCCACAGACAAGCTCAATGAAGCGCTTTTGACACAATTCTGAAGCGTATTAGTGTTTTTCTACATTTTTGTAACATCGTTCATATTGAACCTGCGATGTATTCTCGGCGTCGGAGGATTTCAAAAAAGTTCTTTAAGCACAGTTCTGAGGTGTATTAGTGTTTTTTATATCACACGAGCGTCAGACAAGCGCAAATAGGTGCTTCAAGCACAGTTCTGAAGTTTTTTTTAGTGTTTTTGGACAATCCTTTCATTTTGTTGATTGTGACGATTTACAATGCATTTTCAGTGTCAGACAAGCTCAACGCATAATATATATGTTTTGTGTTATTTAGTATAAAAGTGTATTTTAATCATCAGAGTAGTTAAAAATATCACTTCATGTTCAGAGTCAGAAAAGCTCAAAGAAGTGTTTTAAGCACATTTCTCAAGTGTTTAATTGTTTTGAATATTAAAGTTACTTTCTTGACAGTGACATTGCTCAATACATCCTCAGCGTCAGACAAGCTCAATGCAGCGCTCTTTGCACAGTTCGGAAATGTTTTTGTACTTTCCAGTACAAAGCTAAAAGAAGCATTTAAAATGTGCTTGTTTCAAATCTGTGCTTGTTTATTTAGTAAACTAGTGTAGTTTAATTATCAAAGAAGTTTAAAAAAATCACTTCTGAAGAGATTTAGTGTTTTTTTATACTTTCCTAAAAATTACATTGCACAATGCATTTTCAGCGAGACAAGACTATATAAGCGTTTTTAGAGCAATTCTAAAGCGTTTAATTGTTTTGGACATTCCTTTTATTTTGTTGATATTGCATAATGCATTCTCAGCATCAGACAAGCTAAAAGAAGCATTTTAAGCACGTTTCTAAAGTGTTTTTTTGTTTTTGAATTGCACATTGACATTGCACAATGCAGTTTCAGCGTCAGACAAGCTTAATGAAGCGCTTTTGACACAATTCTGAAGTGTATTAGTGTTTTTCTACATTTTTGTAACATCGTTCATATTGAACTTGCAATGTATTCTCGGCATTAGAGGATCTCAAAAAAGTTCTTTAAGCACAGTTCTGAGGTGTATTAGTGTTTTTTATATCACACAAGCGTCAGACAAGCGCAAATAGGTGCTTCAAGCACAGTTCTGAAGTTTTTTTTAGTGTTTTTGGACATTCCTTTCATTTTGTTGATTGTGACGATTTACAATGCATTTTCAGTGTCAGACAAGCTCAACGCATAATATATATGTGGTGTGTTATTTAGTATAAAAGTGTATTTTAATCATCAGAGTAGTTAAAAATATCACTTCATGTTCAGAGTCAGACAAGCTCAAAAAAGCGTTTTAATCACATTTCTCAAATGTTTAATTGTTTTGAATATTAAAGTTACTTTCTTGACAGTGACATTGCTCAATACATCCTCAGCGTCAGACAAGCTCAATGCAGCGCTCTTTGCACAGTTCGGAAATGTTTTTGTACTTTCCAGTACAAAGCTCAAAGAAGCATTTAAAATGTGCTTGTTTCAAATCTGTGCTTGTTTAATTAGTAAACTAGTGTAGTTTAATTATCAAAGAAGTTTAAAAAAATCACTTCTGAAGAGATTTAGTGTTTTTTTATACTTTCCTAAAAATTACATTGCACAATGCATTTTCAGCGAGACAAGACTGTATAAGCGTTTTTAGAGCAATTCTAAAGCGTTTAATTGTTTTGGACATTCCTTTTATTTTGTTGATATTGCATAATGCATTCTCAGCATCAGACAAGCTAAAAGAAGCATTTTAAGCACGTTTCTAAAGTGTTTTATTGTTTTTGAATTGCACATTGACATTGCACAATGCAGTTTCAGCATCAGACAAGCTTAATGAAGCGCTTTTGACACAATTCTGAAGTGTATTAGTGTTTTTCTACATTTTTGTAACATCGTTCATATTGAACTTGCGATGTATTCTCGGCGTCAGAGGATCTCAAAAAAGTTCTTTAAGCACAGTTCTGAGGTGTATTAGTGTTTTTTATATCACACAAGCGTCAGACAAGCGCAAATAGGTGCTTCAAGCACAGTTCTGAAGTTTTTTTTAGTGTTTTTGGACATTCCTTTAATTTTGTTGATTGTGACGATTTACAATGCATTTTCAGTGTCAGACAAGCTCAACGCATAATATATATGTGGTGTGTTATTTAGTATAAAAGTGTATTTTAATCATCAGAGTAGTTAAAAATATCACTTCATGTTCAGAGTCAGACAAGCTCAAAGAAGCGTTTTAATCACATTTCTCAAATGTTTAATTGTTTTGAATATTAAAGTTACTTTCTTGACAGTGACATTGCTCAATACATCCTCAGCGTCAGACAAGCTCAATGCAGCGCTCTTTGCACAGTTCGGAAATGTTTTTGTACTTTCCAGTACAAAGCTCAAAGAAGCACTTTAAGCACATATCTGTGCTTGTTTATTTAGTAAACTAGTGTAGTTTAATTATCAGTCTGAAGAGATTTAGTGTTTTTATACTTTCCTAAAAATTACATTGCACAATGCATTTTCAGCGAGACAAGACTATGTAAGCGTTTTTAGAACAATTCTGAAGCGTTTTATTGTTTTGGACATTCCTTTTATTTTGTTGATATTGCATAATGCATTCTCAGCGTCAGACAAGCTCAAAGAAGCGTTTTAAGCACGTTTCTAAAGTGTTTTATTGTTTTTGAACATTTCTTTTTTGGTAGTTACAATTTGCAATGCATTTTCAGTGTCAGAAAATCTCAGCGAAGCTCTTTAAGAACAACTTTGTTTACAGTGTATTTTAGTCATCAGATTAGCTCAAAAAAATCACTTCATGCACAGTTCTAAAACTATTAAAATGTTTTCCTGATAATGACATTGCACTTTGACATTGCACAATGCAGTTTCAGCATCAGACAAGCTCAGTGAAACGCTTTTGACACAATTCTGAAGTTTGTTAGTGTTTTTTTACATTTCACAATATTACTTTACATTACACAATATTACTTTGTTAACAGTGACATTGCATAATGCAGTTTCAGCATCAGACAAGCTCAAATAGGCGCTTTAAGCACAGTTCTGAGGGTTTTTTAGTGTTTTTGGACATTCCTGTCAATTTGTTGATTGTGACAATTTACAATGCACTTTCAGCCACAGACAAGCTCAATCACGCGCTTTTGACACAATTCTGAAGTGTATTAGTGTTTTTCTACATTTTTGTAACATCGTTCATAGTGAACCTGCGATGTATTCTCGGCGACAGAGGATCTCAAAAAAGTTCTTTAAGCACAGTTCTGAGGTGTATTAGTGTTTTTTACATCACACAAGCATCAGACAAGCGCAAATAGGTGCTTCAAGCACAGTTCTGAAGTTGTTTTTAGTGTTTTTGGACATTCTTTTCATTTTGTTGATTGTGACGATTTACAATGCATTTTCAGTGTCAGACAAGCTCAACGCATAATATATATGTGGTGTGTTATTTAGTATAAAAGTGTAATTAAATCATCAGAGTACTTAAAAATATAACTTCATGTTCAGAGACAGACAAGCTCAAAGAATCCTTTAAGCACATTTCTCAAGTGTTTAATTGTTTTGAATACAGTATTAAAGTTACTTTCTTAACAGTCACATTGCTCAATACATCCTCTGCGTCAGACAAGCTCAATGCCGCGCTCTTTGCACAGTTCGGAAATGTTTTGATGTTTTTGTACTTTCCAGTACAAAGCTCAAAGAAGCACATATCTGTGCTTGTTTATTTAGTAAACTAGTGTAGTTTAATTATCAACGAAGTTTAAAAAAAATCACTGAAGAGATTTAGTGTTTTTATACATTCCTAAAAATTACATTGCACAATGCATTTTCAGCGAGACAAGACTATATAAGCGTTTTTAGAACTATTCTGAAGTGTTTAATTGTTTTGGACATTCCTTTTATTTTGTTGATATTGCATAATGCATTTTCAGCATCAGACAAGCTCAAAGAAGCGTGTTAAGCACGTTTCTAAAGTGTTTTATTGTTTTTGAACATCCCTGTTATCTTTTTTGGTAGTTACAATTTACAATGAATTTTCAGTGTCAGAAAATCTCAGCGAAGCTCTTTAAGAACAACTTTGTTTACAGTGTATTTTAGTCATCAGATTAGATCAAATAAATCACTTCCTGCACAGTTCTAAAACGATTTAAATTTTTTCCTGATAATGACATTGCACATTGACATTGCACAATGCAGTTTCAGCGTCAGACAAGCTTAATGAAGTGATATATGTACAGTTTTGAAGTGTTTTGATAAATTTGTACTTTCCTGTTACTTTTTTGATAGTGACATAGCACAATGCACTTTCAGCCACAGACAAGCTCAGTGAAACGCTTTTGACACAATTCTGAAGTTTGTTAGTGTTTTTTTTACATGAATCATAAACATAACATCACTTCATAACTGTGCTTAAACCACTTCTCCGAGCTTGTCTGACATTGCAAATGCATTGTGCAATGCAATGCACTGTCAATAAAGTAAGAGGACTGTACAAAAACACCAAAACACTTGAGCTTGTCTGACGATGAAAACGCTTTGTGCAGGTTCACTATGAACAGAATGTTCAAAAACACTAACAGACTTCAGAAGTCAGTCAAAAGCGCTCTATTAAAAAAGAATTTTACTATCATCAAAATAACAGGAATGTTTAAAAAAAAATTAATAGAATTCAGAACTGTGCAAAAAGCGCTTTTTTGATTTTGTCTTACAATGAAAAAGCATTTTGCATTGTCACTAAAATGTAACAGGTAGATACCAAAACTCCAAAACACTTCAGAACTGTGCAAAAAGCGCTTCATTGAGCTTATCTGACGCTGAGAAAACATTGTTTAATGTCAATGCCAAGACAGTAATAGAAGTATGCAAAAACAATACAGATCTGTGATTAAATCACTTTTTTTGAGATTGTCTGACACTGATAATGAAATGTCATTATGTCATTATTTCATTTTCATTTTCATTTCATTATTTCATTATTTCATTATCAAGAATGTCATTATCAGGAAAGAACAAAAAAATTAAAACGTTTTAGAACTGTGCATGAAGTGATTTATTTAAGCTAATCTGATGATTAAAATACACTGTAAACAAAGTTGTGCTTAAAGAGCTTCGCTGAGATTTTCTGACACTGAAAATGCATTGTAAATTGTAACTACCAAAAATGCGAACTGTGATGAAAGTGCTTTTTCAAGGTTGACAGACGCTAAGAATGCATTGTGCAATGTCACTGTCAAGAAAATAACTTTAAAATTCAAAACAATTAAACACTTGAGAAATGTGCTTAATGTGCTTCTTTGAGCTTGTCTGACTCTGAACATGAAGTGATATTTTTAACTACTCTGATGATTAAAATACACTTTTAAACTAAATAACACACCACATATATATTATGCGTTGAGCTTGTCTGACACTGAAAATGCATTGTAAGTCGTCACAATCAACAAAATGACAGGAATGTCCAAAAACACAAAAAAAACTTCAAAACTGTGCTTGAAGCACCTATTTGCGCTTGTCTGACGGTTGTGTGATGTAAAAAAACACTAATACACCTCAGAACTGTGCTTAAAGAACTTTGTTGAGATCCTCTGACGCCGAGAAGACATTGCAGGTTCACTATGAACGATGTTACAAAAATGTAGAAAAACACTAATACACTTCAGAATTGTGTCAAAAGCGCTTCATTGAACTTGTCTTTGGCTGAAAGTGCATTGTAAATTGTCACAATCAACAAATTGACAGGAATGTCCAAAAACACTAAAAAAAAACCTCAGAACTGTGCTTAAAGCGCCTATTTGAGCTTGTCTAACGCTGAAAATGCATTGTGCAATGTCACTGTTAACAAAGTAATATTGTGTAATGTAAAGTAATATTGTGAAATGTAAAAAAACACTAACAAACATCAGAATTGTGTCAAAAGCGCTTCACTGAGCTTTGTCTGTGGCTGAAAGTGCATTGTGCTATCACTATCAAAAAAGTAACAGGAAAGTACAAAATTATCAAAACACTTCAAAACTGTACATATATGACTTCATTAAGCTTGTCTGACGCTTAAACTGCATTGTGCAATGTTAATGTGCAATTTCATTATCAGGAAAAAGTTTAAATCGTTTTCAGATCTGTGCATGAAGTGATTTATTTATTTTCAGACCATGGACTATGGATGATATCAGAACTGTGTGTGAAGATCTTCCACCCATTTCTGAGGGAGGACCAAAGTTTGTGGGAAAACTGAGACTGTTTGTTGAGGGTTGGAAGCCATCCATCAATGAACTGGCAAGAGCATGTGCATGCAAACTCAAGCTGGACTGGACAAAAGTCCAAGGGCCACTACCTCTTACTACTGATATCTTTTATGATGCCACAGTGGGAGGCAGATTTCAGACTGAGTATACAAACCTGTGCAACAGAATCGAAAAAGGATTTCCAGTTAGACTGGATCTCACAAAACTGTCTCAAACCAGACAGATGGAAGGGGAGCATGTCAACGATTTTCTCCACAGACTTGAGGCTGTGCATGAAGCTCATTGCGGGATTGACAAACCAGAGGATTATCCTGGTCTAGTCCTCTCAGCCTGGGAAAGCCACTTGAAGGAACGATTCCTGAGCGGTCTGAGAATTGAGATTCAGAAGAAAGTGAGAGACGACTGTGTAGAAGCAGAAACTGGAAGACTCCAAACAATCTTGGCATTTGCGGTACATGTTGAAAAGAGACTGAATGAAAAGAAACAGAGAAGTAAGGAAGACAGAGAAAGAAAAGAGCATCAGCTTCAATGCGCAGTTTTAGAAGCTGCAAAAGGTGGTTTCGGACGTGGACGAGGTCGAGGTCGAGGAAAGGGAAAACAAAAAGGAAAAGGAAAGTCAGGTCCAGATGGCGAAAAGGATTTCTCAAAGTACAAGTGTTATAACTGCAACCAACTTGGGCACATTGCTAGAAACTGCCCTAAAAAAGGACAATGTCCGAGACGAACAATTTGAGGAGGAGGAGGTGGAATGAAGGGTACAGGGAATGAACATCACATCCACCAGACACCAAGAATCCGGTAAGACTGTTCTAAATTATCAAATGATACTGACAAAACCCTCTGCTTTGCCCACACTTGAATTAAGAATTGCAGATCAGATTGTCCCATTTCTAGTAGACAGTGGTGCTACTATTTCTGTGTTAAAAACGGGAGCTCTACAGTCTGAGCCGCGATTATCAGGAAGAAAAACATTTGTAGTAGGAGCGGGTGGGGTTCCTTTGAGTGAATCTTTCACTGACGAGCTGCTGTGTTACTATGCTGATAGTAACACGACTCTACAACATGCCTTCCTGCTATCGCCAACCTGTCCTGTAAATCTCTTGGCTAGGGACCTAATGTGTAAGTTAGGATTAAAATGATCTTGTACGACAGAGGGAATTGATATAACCACGCTAAATTTACCCCAAATCCCTTCCAGTTCTACACGCGTCTGGATGGGATGGCGTTTAGAATACTCAAATTTCTGGTTATCCATTCTGTGTGAATTAAAGTCAAATTATGACATTGTTAAGGATGTGAATGATCTGCACTGTACTGCGGGTGTTGAACCTTTTCCTGTTGATATGGAACAAATGTGTTTGTTTCAAAACAGAGATAGTGAGTCAATCTCTGTAAAAACATTGTTCGTGGGTGAACAGTGGGCCGGCTGTACAGTATATCTAGCACCTGATCAGAATAATTGGTTCAAAGGGGATGTGCCTTACATTTCTCTAGCAAAGGAAAAACATACACAGTGGAAAGACATGTCTAAATTTATTTTATGCTGCCTAAAAATTTCTGATTGGCAGCCTTGTGAATTTGATAACTGGGAATATTCAGAAAGCTCTAAAGTACACAAAGTGCTTGTAGATCAAAATTTCTCAGCACAGGCTGAGGTTTCTCTTTTTTCACAGCATGTAAATTTAGTAAATCAAGCTGATTTCTTGGATTCAATCGAACCATGGCTGTGGTCAAAAGATAAATATGACGTAGGTCTCATGAAGGGTGCACCCGAGTTAGTCATATCACCCAAAGGTGATTACAGACCATGCACTGTCCAATATCCTCTAAAGAAAGAGGCCCTTGAAGGTATAACCCCTGTCTTCAACAGTTTGTTGGAGAGAGGGATTATAGTAGAATGTCCAGACTCACCTTGTCGCTCTCCTATCTGGCCAGTAAAAAAAGCCACTATCCCGGGTAAACCTGCTCAGTGGAGATTCGTGCAAGACTTGCAAGCAGTAAACAAGGCCATTCATGCTCGAGCACCAGAAGTTCCAAATCCACACACCATTTTGAGTCAAGTCCCTGAAACCTCAAAATGGTTTTCTGTGATCGATCTTGCAAATGCGTTTTTCAGTCTGAAATTGCACAAACACTCTCAATTTTGGTTTGCTTTTTCTTTTCATGGAAAACTATATACGTTTACTCGTGCTCCACAGGGGTATGCTGAGTCCCCATCATTCTTCAACGCTGCACTGAAAGATAACCTGTCTAAGTTTTCTTTTTCAGGCTGCAGCGTTCTTCTACAATATGTTGATGATCTATTGATCTGTTCGCCTGATTATGATACCTGTGTGACTGATACTATCTCTTTGCTTCATTTTTTAGCCCAGAATGGACACAGAGTGGACAAAGACAAGATGCAGCTTGTGCAATCAACAGTCACATACTTGGGTCACACTCTGTCAGAAAAAGGGAAGTCTTTAAGTGCTAAGAGAATTTCTGCTATTGTACACATTCCGAGACCAACCACAAAGAAGCAATTGCTTTCATTTCTCGGTATGACAGGATACTGTAGAATGTGGATACCACATTATGCCCAGGTGTCTTCACCGCTGCATGATATGGCACACAAAAAGAATTTAGTGGCTTCTTCTAAAGTCCAGTGGACTCCCGAAGGGGAGGAGTCGTTTGTAAATCTAAAAATAGCTCTACAAAACTCTCCTGTCCTGGCTTTGCCAAACCCTGAGAAACGGTTTGAACAATTTGTGGACGAAAAACAAGGATATATGACTTCTGTTCTGTTACAGGAACATGGAAACAAACTGAGGCCTGTGGCTTATTTTAGTGGTAAACTCGACACAGTGGCTCAAGGCTACCCATATTGTTTACGCGCTGTAGCAGCAGCTGAAAAGGCTATCATATCTTCTAGAGAGATAGTGGGTTATGCTGACATTACCCTTCATGTTCCGCACGCAGTATCTATGATTCTGTTAGAAAAACAGACATCTCATCTTAGTGCAGCGAGATGGCTGCGTTATCACACACTTCTGACAGAAATGCCAAATGTGACAGTAAAACGATGCACTGTTCTGAACCCAGCTACTCTCCTTCCCACAGAACAGGAAGGAGAACCCCATGACTGTCTGCACACATTGGATCTTGTCTGTTCACCTAGGCCTGATTTAAAAGATGTGCCTCTCGATAATGCTGATTTAATCCTGTATGTTGATGGATCTAGCTACAAGGATCCCATGGGCGTGACTAAAACTGGTTTTGCTGTTGTGACTTTGACTGACTCTTTGATTACAGGTAGCCTGCCTTCTTCTTACTCTGCACAAGCAGCTGAGCTTGTAGCTCTCACGGAGGCGTGTAAATTTGCAGCAGGCCATACCGTAACCATTTACACAGACTAGTTTTGGGGTTGTTCACAGCTTTGGGACATTGTGGAAGCAAAGAAACTTCCTAACGTCATCAGGTAAGGCGATTGCACACCACACTCTTGTGTCAGCTCTTCTGGATGCCGTTTTACTACCTAAACAAGTTGCAGTGGTACATGTTCGTGCACACACAAACGGCTCGTCCCCTGAAGCACAGGGCAATGCACGAGCTGATGCAGCTGCAAAAAAAGCTGCTAGAGACCCGACTTACTTTTCAATACAAGCAACAGTCATTGAACCTCAGGACGTGACTGTTGATGAGATTCAACAGGCTAGAACAGCCAAGGATGTAAAAGCCTGGCGTAGTTCGGGGTGTACGTTTAATGGGAAGATTTGGAAAGGCCCTGATAACAAACCATGTCTACCTTCCTATTACTTTCCTTATTTTGCGAAAATGGCCCATGGTGTGGACCATTGTTCGAGGGGAGGAGTGGTGGATGCAGTTGGACAACAGTGGTTTGTTAAAGGCTTCTCAAATTACTCACAAACTTTTTCAAAAAAGTGTTTAACCTGCCTGAAGGTAAATTCAGCAGGTGCAGTTCAAAAAAACCCACACACACGGACATCCAGAACCTGATATGCCATTTGATCACTTACAAATGGATTTCATTGAATTGACACCATGTCAGAAAAAGAAGTATGTGCTTGTGATCGTTGACATGTTCTCCAAATGGGTGGAAGCCTACCCAACAACTCATCAGGACACACTAACGGTAGCCAAAATCCTGATGAGAGAGATTATTCCTAGATTTGGTATTCCTAGGAAAATATCCTTGGACAATGGACCCTCCTTTGTGGGAAAAATCCTGACACACATTAGTGATGTGATTGGCATGCCATTGCACAAACACTGCGCTTATCATCCACAGAGTGCAGGTTTGGTAGAGAGAACAAATGGCACAATTAAACAAAAATGGATTAAGGTCTGTCAGGAGACAGGGTTAAATTGGGTGGAAGCCCTTCCATTAGTCTGTATGAGTTTGAGACAGAGAGTGTCATCAAGAACAAAACTCTCGCCGTTTGAAATAATGTTCGGACGGCCACCAAACACGGGATGTGCTCCCAAAAGGGACACATTAGCCCTAGAAGACGATCACATGCACAGATATTGTGCAACGCTGTGTTCTGTGTTGTCTGATGTGCACAGGAGGGTGAAGGAGTCTTTACCTAGTCCGGCAGTGACGGGACACACTGTACAACCAGGAGACTGGATCCTGACTAAGGTCTACAAGAGGGCTAACTGGAAAGCTGATCGCTGGCAAGGACCATTCCAGGTGTTGTTGGTTACTCACACTGCAGTAAAGATTGCTGAGAGGGACACTTGGATCCACAACTCACATTGCAAAAAGGCTCCTACTCCAGAGTAACCTCACATTTCACCATGGCGAAGGTCGCTTGCAGTCGCTTTCATCATGATGGCTGCATCTATCTGGACAGCGGTATGGATCTGCACACAAGAAAAGCCAGAGATAAACACTGGACTTAGAGATCCAAAGACTAACATATTTTGGCAATATGCTAACAGTGAGGGAGAATTGGACTTGGAGAAAGAGGTAGATTTTACTTCTCCTCCTCCACCTGGATGGGAAAAGATCGCGTTAAAGGAATTTGGTGATATTGAAGTGCAACAGACAAATAATTCAATACAGTGAAACCTAAGGTGAAAATAGTATACAGAGTAAATGAAGTCATTGCAGAAAGTGATAAACATGTAATGATGGATGTACTTCTCTGTGTTCTGTATTCATGTGAATTTTTTCTATTTTCCGTTTGTTTCTAATGTGTTTGTTTATCCTATGTAGTATTCGGTGGAGTACCTTAAGTGGTCGCATAGGCAGATGGACCGTGAGAGAGTTTTCCCTTCTAGTTGGTAAAAGAACGTATCTTTTGAAAGTTTTGACTGCCAGTTGGGTTTTTCGCTCTCACACTCCACCATTATGCTGATCTCATTTATTTACCTGATTATATTTTTTATTTTTTATTTTTTATTTTTTTATTTTATTTTATTTATTTTTTTTATTCTTTTTCCTCAGAATGTAGAAGGTTTCGAGTGTCCAAGTGACATGGGGAGGAGTTGTCGTGGAAGAAAAAATTAAGTTTTTTGTCACTGAAACTCGAACCTTGAATAAGTTTGTTTATACTGTTTAAGCTACTGAATATGTGAAATGAACACGATGTACTAGAACAGAATATTCCACTTCTGTTTGATAGCAAGTTAACAGTTTAACAACATCATTGCTCTTATCTATATGGGTTGAACCTCTATCTATAAAAAACATTACAAAGAATGTTTTTTGGTCCTTCAGCCTGCATACACTTTGCTGACTGTTTGGATCCTCTGCAGAGAATAAACTATCATCTTCTTACTAACTTCAGCTCTGACTCTAAGTGTCTCATTATAGTGTAATTGTGTAATTTTGGAATTCTGTCACCACAGACACCATCCCGCTTCAAAAGACCAGGCCTTCCCTCAAAGGTGGACCAGTTATCTACAAAATCAATGCAGTTTTCTGAGCACCATTTAGACATCCAGCGGTTCAGCGACAACAACCTGCTGTAGGTTTCGCCACTGGGTCGAATCGGTAAGGGGCCAGAGCACACTACTGCCTCGGACATCGACCTAGCTAACTTACACACCTCTTTAACATTATTCCTAGTAACCTCAGACTGCCGTAAATGAACATCATTAGTGCCGACGTGGATAACAATCTTCGAAAATCTACGATTAGCATTAGCCAGCACTTTTAGATTTGCTCTGATGTCAGGCGCCCTGGCCCCTGGAATACAAGTGACTATGGTTGCTGGTGTCTCTATGGGGGTTGCAATACGCACGTGTCGGAGCTGAGAATCTCCTATAACCAGAGCACTTACATTAACAGGCTTCTCAGCGGGTGGGTCACTGAGTGGGGAAAACCTGTTGGACACGTGCAACTGAGATGGTCGGTGCTTTGCCCTACGACTATGTCGCCGAGACGTCACCCAGTCGCCCCGCTGTGAGGGCTCTAATGCCGGAGTCTGGGGTTCTGTACCTGGACTGCTGGCATTTGGGACTACTACAGCTGTATCTAAGCACTCACTAGTAGTAGTCTGTTCTAATGCCCGAATGCGCCTTTCTAACACTGAGATCTTCTCCGTCAGACTAACAACTAATCTACACTTATCACATATAAAGTTATCACTAAACACGGAGAAGGAATAACTGAACATGTTGCACACGGAACAGGGATATAAAGCTCCTGCTGGGGCCATTATAATAATAGAGAAAAGTACTTAGCTTTAGAGGATGAGTTGAAGTTGATGTTTATGTTGGTTTCACCGGTGCTTCTGCTGGTAGTCACAGAAAAACGGCTTTAATTCCGGACGAAACAGGCGATGATGAGCTGGAATATAAAAACCAACAACCAAACAACACAAACGCGCTTCGTTCGGACAAAACGGCTGTAATTCTAAAGGAAAACGGTGTTTATGTGCTGGTGTACAAAATAAATAAACAGAATGCGCTTCCTACGAACAGAAAACGGTTTTAACTCTCCACAAAACAAAGGTGTTTAAGCGCTGAACTACAAAAATAAACAAACACAAACGTGCTTCGTGCGGACAGAAAGCGGTTTTAATTCTGGGTGAATAAGATGTTTATGCGCTGAATTACAAAACAAACTAACTAAAACCGGCTTTGTTCGGATGCCGGTAGCAGAAGTTTTCACAAGCACGGATTTACGTTAGTAAACACAAGTGTAAACACAAGCGCTTTCTTACGATAGACAAAATAACACTCTATCAACTTCGCGCGGAATAGTAATGTGATATGTAAATGTCCTGTTGAATAAACTACGCTTAAAACACCAATAAGTCGTCATCCTGAATCTCTTTAAAAACAAGAATAAAACATTTACCGTTTAATATTTCATTCACTGCTGCCTGTCCCATATGAGAACATGACAGCGCGGGCTCTGTTTGGAACTATTCGGGGGCACATGAACCACGTGACAGTGTGGCGGCGAGATCAAGAAGTGACTCTCTCTCTCTACGGCTCTGGGTAGGATAAATCGACAGAACACTCAAACTCAAAAGAAGCTTTATTGGCATGACAAATAAGGACATTCGTAATGCCAAAGCTTAGAGAAAAAGAAAAATAACAAGAAAGAACAAATATATACAAAAGAGTTACAGGTCCAAAAAATAAAATAGAATAAAATAATAATAAAAACAGTGCAAATAATAACAATAAAAATGGTAACATTTACAGTTATGAGGTAGTCATAAAAATTAGTTGTGTGCGTTTGTGCGTGCGTGTGTGTGTGTGTGTGTGAGAGAGAGAGAGAGAGAGAGACATGGTCACCCACTGTCCCTTCCCTGGTGGCAGATGTGTGTGTAGAGTGCTGCTAGTGTGCAGCTCTTGACGCGGTTCCGGTTCCGTTCCAGTTCCCGAACTTGATTTTGAACTGGTTCCGCGTGTTTCCACCGAAAAAAAGAGGTTCCAGACAGCGAACTTGCTTTCTAATCTGGCACCACAGAATACTTGGTTTTTCAGCGCGAACCGTGACATCATCTGTGGTCGTGTCACATTGTCGAGGTTTGAGAAACTGCAAAACCGCATTTGCGCTGCACTTTCATCTTTTAAAGTTCACATGATTGCATTTTAAACCAGTTTGCCACTGATATTCGCAAAGCTGTGTGATATGACGTGCTAAAAGTGACCCGGACAATACGAACACCGCTTAACGTGAAAAATAAAGCATAACATAGCTTGTTGTACTAAAACAACGACTGTTCGTGTTTATGTTGGTTTCACCGGCGCTTCTGCTGGTAGTCACAGAAAAACGGCTTTAATTCCGGACGAAACAGGCGATGATGAGCTGGAATATAAAAACCAACAACCAAACAACACAAACGCGCTTCGTTCGGACAAAACGGCTGTAATTCTAAAGGAAAACGGTGTTTATGTGCTGGTGTACAAAATAAATAAACAGAATGCGCTTCCTACGAACAGAAAACGGTTTTAACTCTCCACAAAACAAAGGTGTTTAAGCGCTGAACTACAAAAATAAACAAACACAAACGTGCTTCGTGCGGACAGAAAGCGGTTTTAATTCTGGGTGAATAAGATGTTTATGCGCTGAATTACAAAACAAACTAACTAAAACCGGCTTTGTTCGGATGCCGGTAGCAGAAGTTTTCACAAGCACGGATTTACGTTAGTAAACACAAGTGTAAACACAAGCGCTTTCTTACGATAGACAAAATAACACTCTATCAACTTCGCGCGGAATAGTAATGTGATATGTAAATGTCCTGTTGAATAAACTACGCTTAAAACACCAATAAGTCGTCATCCTGAATCTCTTTAAAAACAAGAATAAAACATTTACCGTTTAATATTTCATTCACTGCTGCCTGTCCCATATGAGAACATGACAGCGCGGGCTCTGTTTGGAACTATTCGGGGGCACATGAACCACGTGACAGCGTGGCGGCGAGATCAAGAAGTGACTCTCTCTCTCTACGGCTCTGGGTAGGATAAATCGACAGAACACTCAAACTCAAAAGAAGCTTTATTGGCATGACAAATAAGGACATTCGTAATGCCAAAGCTTAGAGAAAAAGAAAAATAACAAGAAAGAACAAATATATACAAAAGAGTTACAGGTCCAAAAAATAAAATAGAATAAAATAATAATAAAAACAGTGCAAATAATAACAATAAAAATGGTAACATTTACAGTTATGAGGTAGTCATAAAAATTAGTTGTGTGCGTTTGTGCGTGCGTGTGTGTGTGTGTGTGTGTGTGAGAGAGAGAGAGAGAGAGAGACATGGTCACCCACTGTCCCTTCCCTGGTGGCAGATGTGTGTGTAGAGTGCTGCTAGTGTGCAGCTCTTGACGCGGTTCCGGTTCCGTTCCAGTTCCCGAACTTGATTTTGAACTGGTTCCGCGTGTTTCCACCGAAAAAAAGAGGTTCCAGACAGCGAACTTGCTTTCTAATCTGGCACCACAGAATACTTGGTTTTTCAGCGCGAACCGTGACATCATCTGTGGTCGTGTCACATTGTCGAGGTTTGAGAAACTGCAAAACCGCATTTGCGCTGCACTTTCATCTTTTAAAGTTCACATGATTGCATTTTAAACCAGTTTGCCACTGATATTCGCAAAGCTGTGTGATATGACGTGCTAAAAGTGACCCGGACAATACGAACACCGCTTAACGTGAAAAATAAAGCATAACATAGCTTGTTGTACTAAAACAACGACTGATGAATTTGGGCAGTACAGAGCGCTTATAACCAGTACTAATGGAGAGGAATTGAGTGTTCCTGTGTGGTACGTTTAGTACATTCAGCCACGTTACACTTTATTTAGGTGAAGCTTTTTGCAGATTCAGAACCCCGAGCTGCATAAACACCACACGTGAAGTTAATACGGCTAAACACAGATACATGTTGAGCTTTTAGACTGGATTTGATGGTTATTTCACACAGATGGACGTTCGTGTCGTGGAACTTTAATGATGTTTTATCGCTCAAGCCGAGCGCTGAGCAAATCAGCTATTTATGCCGAGAGTCGCGGTGAAAGCAAAGCGCAAAATGCTGCTCACATCAATGAACTAAAGAAAACAACAACTGAAACAAACATGTCTACGTCTTCTTATCACCAATAGCTGATCAATGCTTTTTGTATAAAAATGAACATCTGTAACAGCAGCATAAATGCTCACAGATAATCTACACACTCCACCATCATGTTACTACTCTTTACTTTTGTTGTGTAACGCCCACCGTTGATGACGTAGGCTTGGTTCCCAAAAACTGTTCTCTACAAAACACCAAGGTTCGAAGAAACCTGAACAGAACCGGTTCAAGAACCAGAGTTCTTTTGGTGGAAAAGCGCTATAAACACACACACACACACATACACACACACATAAACTTAAACTGACGTAAATGTAAAGAAATAACAGCCACTTCAAAATAAAAACAATTGTATTGTATTGCATGTGTAATGTACATTTATTTACGTATGGTTTTTAATTACCACTGACCTCATGCGGGCTGGTTGTGGACAGCATGGGCCGGATGTGACCTGTGGGCTGTACAATGCCCAGGTCTGCATAAGGACATTAAAGATTCTGAGGAAACATCATCTTTGACCTTTGCATTCACCTGCATTCTTCAATTTATCTTTTGAAGCATTTGTCCAGTCTGCCAAGTCAAACAGCGAGAAATAACCAGCAGCTCAGAAAACACTGAACACAGACTATGTGCTCCCCCATTAGGTGGGGCAGTTTGTCGGGGTCTGGGAGGGAGTTGAAGTTAGGGATGATGGTGTTATATTTGGGGAAGAATTGGGCCTGGATGTGGTGGTATTTGGTGCATTGGGTGAGGAAGTGCAGCTCCATCTCTACTGTATTGAGAGTGCAGTGCTAGCACAGCCTCTCCTCCCAGGGCAGCCAGGACCGGGTGTGTCGCCCCGTCTCCACGGCCAGGTCGTGTGCGCTCAGTCTGTACCTCGTCAAGGTGTTTCTAAGATAATGTGCTCAGATAATCTGCTGCACTGTAGTGTCTGTTTAGGGCCAAATAACACTGCATTTCACTTTTTAACACTGTATTGTAACAATTACAGCATGGACCCAATTATGACTCGTTTTACCTAGCTGCATTATTATCATAATCAAGGTCTAAACCAGGGTATCTCTCCATCTGGCTTATTTAGCATACGAAACAGGAAGAGCAAAGACAGCTCTCACAAGTTCTAACCAACTTAAAGGGATTATTATAATGAGTGATCAACAACCATCACAGACAGAGTGGTTTTGGTTTTGTAGTAAGTTTCTAAAGGAATTGAAACTTATTGTGTAGTGCGTTTCTAAAGCAACTGAAACTTTGTTGGGGAGTTTTGGAACTCCAGAAGAGGCTAGGTTAAGTTTTACAATAAACCAGAAGCAGTGTGGTTTAGGCCCGACGTAGTGTGGCAGTAATTTTAAGCTTAACTGTTGAGAGTCCAATGTACTGTGACTAGTAAGCCTAAATTTAAACTGTAAATCCCAAACAGTGTGGTTTCTGCCTGAAGTACTGTGGCAGTGTAGTAACGGCAGTTGTCTGAGCCCAACGCAGTGTGGTTGTGTCCTCAGACAGTTTGCCTTACGGTGTTTTAACTGAACTAGATAGCGTTTGGTCATTAAAGCGGGGTGCTTCTAGACTATTACATCAAGTAACGTTTTACAATGGAGAAACTAGTCATTGCATACATTGCTAAGCATGGTTCAAGTGAACTATTTGATGGGATTGAGAATACTGTGGATGAGCCCTATGAGTGGGCTATGTCCCAGTTTGAAAATGATCCTAAAATGCCCAAGAATAATAATAAGAAGAAAGTTGCTAATGCAAGAGGAAGAGGTTAAGGGAAGTCGAGTCAGAGAGAGATGTGCTTGACACAAAGAACACAGTAGTTCATTCTCAAATTAGTGAAAATGTAATGTCTATGAAAAACTACCAAGAAGGCGAAACTATTTTGAAGAAAGGAATAGTGCAGCTGAGAGGATAAATCTCAGCCTGGAAGGCGGACAATCACAGGCCAGCATCATCTGTGGAAAAGTTATCAAATGATCTGCAGCAATCTAGAGCTGCATGCCAGCTAATGCTAAAACATACATCGGCCCCACCAACAATAAACTCTACAACACCTTTCAACCAGATCTCAAACCAGACACATTTTCCGAGTATAGTGGAAAGGAACCCCTGTTGGGATGAAGCTTCTCTGTCACAGGACAGCTATGATCACCACTCCCAGCATACAGTGAGGTTTCCTATGGCGCCACTGCATTCTTCCACAATGGTTTGCTCAGGTGAGGAAGAAAACAGTCCAGTCACAACTACTATTGTCTGGGCTCTAAATCCCACTGAGTTAGAGTAATCTTGTATTACATAGTTTACATTAAAGTAGATCACTAAATACCGTGTTAATAGTGTCATTAAGTGACATAAATATAGAAAATAATCGGTTAATCGATTACTTTTATGTACACAGTGCGTCAACTTCTGCGCATGCGCATTTAAGCTTAATGCATCAATAGTCCTTTATTTTCATAACACTGATTTAAAACAAAGTTCAGATAACGAAAGAAACGCCATATCTTACTATACACATGGTTCATGTTATTGGCTCCAGAATAAATAAAAAAAATAATTGCAGCTGATCAATTTGCTATTATCGAATTTAGCATGTTCAGGTGGTGCCCAAACCATTGATGAACCATACACCCACATTATGTAAAGGAAGTAATGGACTGAAGATTCATACTTCTACCTCATTTAGGTTTATAAATGCTTGCTTGAAGACAAAATTCTTTTTAGCTTATTCAATCAAATAAAAGCAAATTTAACACCACAGTTCCAATCCAACTGTTAAAGCACATATGCTTACTTTTAAGCTTTTAATTATCATGTACATTTTAAAACTTAGTCATTAAAAGAAAAACATCTTCACTGCAACAGCCAGGGCCTTCAGAGTAAATATGTCATCCAAAAACAGAAACATCTCACTCTAAAAGACAAAGAGTTAGAGGGGCTGTTAGTAAATAAATAATAAGTTAATAAATGAATAATAATTATTTGAATAAATTCATATAATTTTTGTAACAGATTACTGGTAGACAGTTTTAATCAAAATCATTTTGGTGTAAAGGAGACATATCTGGAGATGGAATAAATTACGGTCTGCCTCGTGCTGTGCCTGCAAGCTGGGCGTCGTGCAATAATAAACCATGGCCAACTGCTGATCAAAAAGATAGGCTTTGTTGTCATTTCAGCTATATATAAGTACAATATTGCTCCAGGACCATGCAACATAGAACAAAAAGTGCAAGACAACACAATATACACTATGCAGCTAAAACAGTACAATAAATACAAAAAGGCCTACAATAAATACAACAAACATTTCTAATCTAAAAACTAATTAAGGGAGGCAAGACTGGAGACAAGTGTTGTGATGGCCAGTACCTGGTAGTGAGTACATAATAGGTGAGGTAAAAAAACAAACATATTCTGATATACAGTTATATCACAATATGTTTGCATGTGAGTGTTTGTGTATGTGTGAGCGTGTGTATGTGTGTGTGTGTGTGTGTGTGTAAGAGTAATATGAGTCAGGATCTAAGTGTGTGTGTGTGTATGCATGGGAGTTTGTGCATTTGTGAGTGTGAAAGTGAAAGTGAGAGTAAAAAGTTCATGTGATGGATCCTCCACAATGCTGAGAGCTTTGCGGATGCAGCGTTTGTTGAAAATGTCCCTGAAAGATGAAAGAGAGACCCTGATGATCTTTACAGCTGTCCTCACTACTCGCTGGAGAGTCTTATTAAAAGTAATTCAGCATGTCTGGAATGGAGATATCACTGTCGGAGACGGGTGGTGTAGTTCTGTGGTTGGTGATGGCCTGGATGCCCTGTCACATGCGCCGTGTGTCACTGCTGTTCTGGAAGTGGCTGTGGATGCTCTGGCCGTGAGCGCAAAGAACCCCCCTTTGTCTTGGGTAACTGAAAATTTAAGAAAAGCAATGTAGTTTAATTTGACTATATCTGTAGTACACCACAGATTGATTATAGACTCTATAGAGCTCATACAGTCTCTTACTGAATTTATCTGAGACACCCTTGCTCTTCCCAAAATTCCCAGCAACACCAGCTCAAAGCAGATATCCATAAAGTTTAAGTGTTGGATTTGTAAGTATAGAGAAAATATATTTTCTAATAGAGTGGTAGGATTGTGGTTTTGACCAAAGCCTAGCTAGTCAAACCATGTCCTTAGCATAGTTGCTATAGGTAACCATGTGAATGGAATCCAGCAGGAAAAGCAATTCTATGAATATGATGTGAATAAATATATTAGTTTCTTATGTGCTGGTTTCTTTAGTTTCTTTGGAAGTCTGGTCCTGACTAAGTGAAGTTAAGTGGGACAGGCCAAACAGTGTAATGGGGTAAATCTTGTCTCAGGTGCCACTTGTACTAGTCTAACGCACCCCAAACTGTGCCAGCTCCACTTCAGCCCACATACGATTAGTTGGATTCTTAACCACATGTATAAGACTGACATACACTTGGTGGAAGGCAAGCAGATTCTAGAAGAGAAATGTTACAAATGTTATTGAATGACATATCACTTGAATTATTTGATACATGTTTGAATTGTGTTGTGTTACCCTGCAATTTGCAGCTGCCAATACAAGTAAAACTTATTTTCCAACCACACAGATGTAATCATAGCCTATAGAGTCACTGAAAACAGTCAAAAGGAATTTAAACAGAAATAGTAAAGCAAAAAATGCTGCCAGTGAATAGACATACCTACGTGAGAAAAAATGACTTTAAGACTTGAACATCCTGCTTACATCAAAAGCTTGACGCAGTGCAGTTAGTTTGGTGGGTAAAGTTGACGATTCCCTTCATTCTGCAGTAGTAACTACGTAAACAGTAATGTATCATTTTCCAAATAACTTCTTAAGATCATTTTAGCTTTAAAGGTAAAAACTTGTGCAGTACATATAATAAAGCAGGCACATGCCTCATTTCTATATGGCCACTCTGGTGGGGAGCACTGGACTGAACTGGATTGTATGGCACAACTTCTAAACCGCAGAGCAAAGTTACCACACACCGACCATCACTAATAAAAATGCCTTTGTATGACCAGATTGTGTCTCTGACCTGTAAAACACAATTTCATAATACTGCATAACAAAATCAGATTAGTTAAGCCACATGTTTTAGTATACAGCCAAACAAGCTTACCTGAACACCACAGGATGCTAAACATGTAAGAGGCTACTACATGTGCTAAAATCACATTAAAACGCATACAGTAAACTTACACCAGCATTCCCAGCATACACAGCATTTCAGAACTATGCAGAGATGTTCACAAGTCACAAAATACGAGTCCGAGTCGAGTCACGAGTCTTTAGGCTAGAGTCCGAGTCAAGTCACGAGTCTTTAGGCTAGAGTCCGAGTCAAGTCACGAGTCTTTAAGCTAGAGTCAGAGTCAAGTCACGAGTCAATATACAGTGTATCACAAAAGTGAGTACTCTCACATTTCTGCAGATATTTAAGTATATCTTTTCATGGGACAACACTGATAAAATGACACTTTGACACAATGAAAAGTAGTCTGTGTGCAGCTTATATAACAGTGTAAATTTATTCTTCCCTCAAAATTACTCAATATACAGCCATTAATGTCTAAACCACCGGCAACAAAAGTGAGTACACCCCTAAGAGACTACACCCCTAAATGTCCAAATTGAGCACTGCTTGTCATTTTCCCTCCAAAATGTCATGTGATTTGTTAGTGTTACTAGGTCTCAGGTGTGCATAGGGAGCAGGTGTGTTCAATTTAGTAGTACAGCTCTCACACTCTCTCATACTGGTCACTGAAAGTTCCAACATGGCACCTCATGGCAAAGAACTCTCTGAGGATCTTAAAAGACGAATTGTTGCGCTACATGAAGATGGCCAAGGCTACAAGAAGATTGCCAACACCCTGAAACTGAGCTGCAGCACAGTGGCCAAGATCATCCAGCGTTTTAAAAGAGCAGGGTCCACTCAGAACAGACCTCGCGTTGGTCGTCCAAAGAAGCTGAGTGCACGTGCTCAGCGTCACATCCAACTGCTGTCTTTGAAAGATAGGCGCAGGAGTGCTGTCAGCATTGCTGCAGAGATTGAAAAGGTGGGGGGCCAGCCTGTCAGTGCTCAGACCATACGCCGCACACTACATCAAATTGGTCTGCATGGCTGTCACCCCAGAAGGAAGCCTCTTCTGAAGTCTCTACACAAGAAAGCCCACAAACAGTTTGCTGAAGACATGTCAACAAAGGACATGGATTACTGGAACCATGTCCTATGGTCTGATGAGACCAAGATTACTGTCAATTTTACCATATAGAAGCACATATTTACCATTACCATATAGAAGCACTTTGTAGTTCTGCAATTACTGACTGTATTCCATCTGTTTCTCTGCATGCTTTTTTATCCTGCTTTCACCCTGTTCTGCAATGGTCAGGACCACCACAGGACCACCACAGAGCAGGTATTATTTAGGTAGTGGATCATTCTCAGCACTACAGTGACACTGACATGGTGGTGGTGTGTTAGTGTGTGTTGTGCTGGTATGAGTGGATCAGACACAGCAATGCTGCTGGAGTTTTTAAATACTGTGTCCACTCACTCTCCACTCTATTAGACACTCCTATCTTGTTGGTCCACCTTGTAGATGTAAAGTCACACATCTATTGCTGCTGTTTGAGTTGGTCATCTTCTAGACCTTCATCAGTGGTCACATGACGCTGCCCACAGGGCACTGTTGGCTGGATTTTTTTGGTTGGTGGACTGTTCTCAGTCTAATCTGTTGTTGTTTTTTATCTGAACTTACATATTATTTGTTTATTTCCACGCTACATTTCCAATATATGTTTTGTGTATATTACAGTGTATCACAAAAGTGAGTACACCCCTCACATTTCTGCAAATATTTCATTATATCTTTTCATGGGAAAACACTATAGACATGAAACTTGGATATAACTTAGAATAGTCAGTGTACAGCTTGTATAGCAGTGTAGATTTACTGTCTTCTGAAAATAACTCAACACACAGCCATTAATGTCTAAATAGCTGGCAACATAAGTGAGTACACCCCACAGTGAACATGTCCAAATTGTGCCCAAATGTGTCGTTGTCCCTCCCTGGTGTCATGTGTCAAGGTCCCAGGTGTAAGTGGGGAGCAGGGCTGTTAAATTTGGTGTTTTGGGTACAATTCTCTCATACTGGCCACTGGATATTCAACATGGCACCTCATGGCAAAGAACTCTCTGAGGATGTGAGAAATAGAATTGTTGCTCTCCACAAAGATGGCCTGGGCTATAAGAAGATTGCTAACACCCTGAAACTGAGCTACAGCATGGTGGCCAAGGTCATACAGCGGTTTTCCAGGACAGGTTCCACTCGGAACAGGCTTTGCCAGGGTCGACCAAAGAAGTTGAGTCCACGTGTTCGGCGTCATATCCAGAGGTTGGCTTTAAAAAATAGACACATGAGTGCTGCCAGCATTGCTGCAGAGGTTGAAGACGTGGGAGGTCAGCCTGTCAGTGCTCAGACCATACGCCGCACACTGCATCAACTCGGTCTGCATGGTCGTCATCCCAGAAGGAAGCTGAGTGTTGCTGGCACTGGGGAGCTGCAGTTCAAT
Source organism: Trichomycterus rosablanca (assembly GCF_030014385.1). Lineage (NCBI taxonomy): Eukaryota > Metazoa > Chordata > Actinopteri > Siluriformes > Trichomycteridae > Trichomycterus > Trichomycterus rosablanca. The sequence continues at coordinate 16,862,243 of NC_086002.1, read as the reverse complement.
GAGGGAAACATGAATTCCAACATGTACTGTGACATTCTGAAACAGAGCATGCTCCCCTCCCTTCGAAAACTGGGCCTCATGGCAGTTTTCCAACAGGATAACGACCCCAAACACAACCTCCAAGATGACAACTGCCTTGCTGAGGAAGCTGAAGGTAAAGGTGATGGACTAAACACAATTGAGCACCTGTGGCGCATACTCAAGTGGAAGGTGGAGGAGTTCAAGGTGTCTAACATCCACCAGCTCCGTGATGTCATCATGGAGGAGTGGAAGAGGATTCCAGTAGCAACCTGTGCAGCTCTGGTGAATTCCATGCCCAGGAGGGTTAAGGCAGTGCTGGATAATAATGGTGGTCACACAAAATATTGACACTTTGGGCACAATTTGGACATGTTCACTGTGGGGTGTACTCACTTATGTTGCCAGCCATTTAGACATTAATGGCTGTGTGTTGAGTTATTTTCAGAAGACAGTAAATCTACACTGCTATACAAGCTGTACACTGACTACTCTAAGTTATATCCAAGTTTTATTTCTATAGTGTTGTCCCATGAAAAGATATAATAAAATATTTGCAGAAATGTGAGGGGTGTACTCACTTTTGTGATACACTGTATATATATACAGTCATGTGAAAAAGTTAGGACACCCCATGAAAACCTTTGTCTTTTTGAACATATTTAAACACATGGACATTTGAGTATAATTTGAACAGTACTGAGAGATGGAGCTTATATAATGAAACAAACAAAACAAAAAAAAATACTTTTAAACTCAAGTTGTAAAATGTAATGAACAAAAATGGAAATTTATTGTGAGAAAAAAGTCAGGACACCCCCACATTTATTACTACTTAAAATGTCTAAAATTAGAATCAGGTGCACCACCTCAGCTGCAATGATTAGACCGTTAGAGGACATTGGAGCATTTAAACCTCAGACATTAGTTTGGTTTGATCTTGATTGTTGCAGTAAGTGTTATCACCATGGTGAGATCTATAGAGCTCTCTGGGGTCTTCAGAAAGAAGGCTGTAGATGCATATGAGTCTGGGAAGGGATTTAAAAAGATATCAAAACAATTAGAAATCAGCCATTCCACTGTCCGGAAAATAATTTACAAGTGGAGAACAACTGCCAACATGGCCAGGTCAGGCCGTCCTAGCAAGTTCAGCCCAAGAGCTCGGGAGACTATGGAGTTGTGCACTGTTCAATTTTTGCAACATCGGTTGTGGCTTGTCAGGCCTATACGGGAATGACAGTCTCTTCCACATCTTGGCAGATGAAGCTTGATGCTGGTCTCTCAGCTGCACTTAGGGCTTTCCTCTTCTGGCATTTTACCTCTGTCTGTTGAGCTATTTTCTCTTCAAGCTTGGAGAGACCCTTCTGCACTGTATGGTTCCAGGATGATCGCTCGGTGGCCAGGGCTTCCCACGTGTTGAGGTTGATGTCCAAGGCTTTCAGGTCTCTTTTACAGACATCCTTATAGTGTAGCCGAGGCCTGCCTGTGGGACGCTTTCCTTCGGCTAGCTCTCCATACAAGAGGTCTCTAGGAATGTGCCCCTCGTCCATCCGGACAACGTGTCCAAGCCAGCGCAGCCGTCGTTGCTTCAGTAGGGTGAACATGCTGGGGGTGCCAGCCCTCTCGAGGACTGTGGTATTGGTGACCCTGTCCTGCCTGGTGATGTTGAAGATGCGGCGAAGGCAGCGCATGTGGAAGGCGTTGAGCTGCTGTTCTTGTCTGGCTTGTAGAGTCCAAGTTTCGCTGCCATAAAGGAGTGTGCTCACTACACATGCTCTGTAGACTTGGATCTTAGTGTGTTCCATCAGCTTTCTGTTGTTCCACACTCTCTTTGCCAATCTGGACATGGTTGTAGAGGCCTTGCCAATGCGCTTGTTCAGCTCACTGTCAGGAGAAAGAGAATCTGAGATTATCGACCCCAGGTACACAAAGTCACGGACCACTTCCAGTTCATGTTCTGATATGCAGATGTTAGGAGGAAGGTCCACACCTTGTCCCATGACCTGAGTTTTCTTTAAGCTGATTGTAAGCCCAAAGTTGCAGCAAGCCTCACTGAAGCGGTTCCCGGAACCCAAACTGCAATTCTGGGTAAATTCTCTCCACGAGGACTTGTAGTCTTTTAAGTGCAACTCTGGCAAAAAGCTTCCCAACAGTGCTGAGGAGTGAGATACCGCGGTAGTTATTGCAGTCACTTCTGTCTTCTTTGTTCTTGTACAAGGTGACTATGTTTGCATCTCTCATGTCTTGTGGGACTTTGCCCTCTCTCCAGCAGAGGCACAGGATCTTGTGTAGCTCTTGCAGGATGGGATGCTTGTAGCATTTCAAAACTTTGACTGGGATGCCGTCTTTTCCTGGGGCCTTTCCGGAAGAGAGGGCGCAGAGGGCCTCATTGGGTTCCGAGAGGGTAGGTTCTCTGTCGAGCTCCTCCAAAGTGGGCAGACACTTAATTGCATTCAGGGCATCTTCAGTGACCATGTTTTCCCATGAGTACAGCTCAGAGTAGTGCTCCACCCAAACCTCCATCTGCTGTACTAGATCCACAATGACCTCTCCTGTGGAAGACTTCAGAGGAGCAGTTTTTCTATGGGTACCTGCACCTGCTTGATCCCATCATACATGCCCTTGATATTACCTGTATCGGATGCAGCCTGGATCTGAGAGCAGAGCTGAAGCCAGTATTCATTGTCTAGCACATCTCTGAACCTTGGCGCAAGCATTTCTCAAGCCCTGCAGGTTTCTATTGCTGGGGCAGGCATTGTATGCCATCAGTGCATGCCTCTTTTCTTTGAGGGCAGGCATAATTTTGTCAGAGTGCGCTTCGAACCAGTCCACTGATTTGTTCGTTTTATTGCCAAAGGTGGACATTGCGGCATTGTAGACTGTGTCCCTGAAGCGTTCCCATCTTTCTTGGGCATCAGCACCAGAAGAACCCTAAAGTGAGGTCTCTAACAGACATGCAAACTCTCTTACTTTTGCCTGGTCCCTTGTCTTGCTGGCGTCAACACGAGGACTGTCTTCCTTTTTGAAGCGGTGTAGCTTCCTTGCACACAATTTCACCTTGCTGCATACCAGGGAGTGGTCAGTGTCGCAATCAGTGCTTTAAAAGCTGCGTGTGATCTTGACGCTGGGAAGCCTGGAGCGCTTTGTAAGGATTAGGTCAAGCTGATGCCAGTGCTTGGATCGTGGGTGTCTCCAGGACACACTGTGTTGGGGCTTCGTGTTGAAGAATGTGTTGCTGATGCAGAGTCCTTGATGGCAGCAGAATTCCAGCAAGCGTTGCCCGTTTTCATTCATCTTGCCTATGCCAAACCGGCCCAGACATGTAGGCCAAGAGTTGTAGTCAGCACCCACTCTGGCATTGAAATCACCAAGAGGTTCATCTTCAGGAATGTTCTTGACGGTGGTGTTCAGATCGTCGTAGAACTTGTCTTTGATTTCTACGGGGGATGTCAGAGTTGGCGCATAGGCGCTAATTAGGCTGACTGGCCCTGTTGCGGTATGGAGCTGGAGAGACAGGATGCGCTCAGTACCCTTGGTAGCAGTGGCGATTTCTCTAAGACTGCAAGGGAAGCTCAGCTTCCCCTAAAATGTCAAAAATTAAATGGTCAAATATGTACAGTTGTGTTAACATTTCATTGACAACAAATGCTTAAGAACACGTTCATCTCGAAGACAAGTTCGTTCAGAATCAGCTACTTATCACAAATCGACTGACTCGATTTTGTTAACTTCTCATACATTCCCGTAGCGTCAGTGCATTTGCCCGTAGAAGCTGAGCGTCTATTCACTTCAATGGGACTGCATGGAAAGTTTTTTTTTCATTGCTTCAAAACTCGACGGTCATTGGATAAATATCATGATTTTGTCCCGCCCCCGGACGCTGAGTGTCTCTGGGGGTGAATGGAGCTGTGGGCGGGTCTGGACGCAGAGCTTCTGCAAGATGATTGGAGGATCAGTCGAAAGGCTGAATCCCGTTTTGATTGACAGCTATTTTGAGATCTACACCGTCACTTAATCACTGGGAGCTTCAGTCCCATCGCAGATTTTGCAAGTGAAGTCGAAAGACAAACTGCAACCCATTTCTTGGGATTTGCTTGGTCAAATTACTTGACCATTTCCATTGTTCATTGTGTAAATAAAACACACTCATAGTATTTCTTTCAGTTTAACATAATTTCAACATTTCCTTGTTTGAGTTTAATATCGTTTCATTAGTTCGTTCAATCAATCATTCATACTGTTGGCTAGGTCGGAGTGAACTAGCCAGCTAGCAAGGTGCACACGATGGCAGACAATGCTAATATTGTCGACCTGATTTTGGCAAAGCCATTTGATAGTCTTCCTTACGAAGAGAAAGTTAGAATTAAACAGCAGGGCAGATCAACACCTAAGATTGATTTGGTGCAAAAAGTACGGAAAGGTAACAGGTCTTTTCAGCTCTCCTGGTATGACAAAGTTAGCTGGCTGACTGGAAGTGCTGTGACAAAGAAAATGTACTGTTGTACATTTACTTGAAAAGGAACGAAGGGCAGAATTTATGTATAAATAAATTGACAAATTTTATGATGTAAGCCGACAATGAGCTTCCCCTCTTTGAAAGACCAGTAGCCGTCACTGCTTGGTAGATAGGGTGATGGACCCCAGCAGGCTGTTTCTGACAGCAAACCCTACTCCATGTTCTCTGGACATTTCCAGTGATTTTCCTTTCCAGAAAAAGGAGAAATCTCTTTCCCTCACAGATCCTGATCCTGGAAGTCTGGTCTCTTGAAGAGCAACTATGTCCATCTGCAGTCTGTTCAGATCCTTGTCTATGACTGCTGTCTTACGAGCATCATTCACTGCTTCCAAGTCATCAGAGTAGCCTGGTGTCATTGTTCTAATGTTCCATGTGCCCAGCTTTAAAGCTGAGGATTTGTGCTGTTTCTTCTTCCTGTCGAATATATATACAGTGCCATCAGAAAGTATTCACACCCCTTCACTTTTTCCACATTTTGTTATGTTACAGAATATTCGAAATTCGATTTGAGTATAGTTTTCTTTTTAAAAATCTACACGAAATAGCCCATAATGACAAAGTGAAAACATGTTTTCAGACATTTTTGTAAATCTTTTAAAAATGTAAACATTTAAACATAATAGGTACATAAGTAGGTACATACCCTTTGCTGTGACGCTCAAAATTGAGCTCAGTTGCATCCAGTTTACATTGATCATCCTTGAGATGCTTCAACAACTTGATTGGAGACCACCTGTGGTAAATTCAGTTGATTGAACATAATTTGGAATGGCACACACTTGTCTATAAAAGGTCTCACAGTTGACAGTGCATATCAGAGCAGAAACCAAGCAATGAAGTCAAAGGAATTGTCTTTAGACCTCCGAGACTGGATTGTGTCAAGGCACAAATCTAGGGAAGGATACAAAAAAATTCGGTAGCATTAAAGTTTCCGAAAAGCACTGTGGCCTCCATTATTCGGAAATGGAAGAAGTTTGGAACCACCAGAACCCTCCCTAGATCTGGCCGCCCAACCAAACTGAGTAATCGGGGAAGAAGGGCCTTGGTCAGAGAGGTGACCAAGAACCCAGTGGTCACTAAGGCAGAGCTCCAGTGTCGTGGAAAAGATGTTAATCTGTTTCAGAAGGGTCAAATTATTGGCATGCATCAAGCAGAGAAAACATCTGAAACTACTAAAATCGGGTTAAGAACTGTCCAACGCATTAGTAAAAAGTGGAAGGACAGTGGGGAAACATCATCTTCGAGGAAGGAACGTGGTTGGAAAAAAATCTTGAATGATCGTGATCGGCGATCACTTAAACGTTTGGTGAAATCAAATCGTAGGAAAACAACAGTAGAACTCAGGGATATGTTTAATAGTGAAAGTAAGAGCATTTCCACACGCACAATGTGAAGGGAACTCAAGGGATTGGGACTAAACAGCTGTGTAGCCTTAAGAAAACCACTTGTCAGTGAGGCTAACCGGCAAAAATGGCTTCAATTTGCTAGGGAGCATAAAGATTGGACTCTGGAGCAATGGAAGAAGGTCATGTGGTCTGATGAGTCCAGATTTACCCTGTCCCAGAGTGATGGGCACATCATGGTTAGAAGAGAGGCGGCTGAAGTGATGCACCCATCATGCCTAGTGCCTACCGTACCAGCCTGTGGGGGCAGTGCTATGATCTGGGGGTTGCTGCAGTTGGTCAGGTCTAGGTTCAGCAATGTTATGTGCCCAAAGAATGAGGTCAGCTGACTACCTGAATATACTGAACGACCAGGTTATTCCATCAATGGATTTTTTCTTCCCTGATGGCACAGGCATATTCCAAGATGACAATGCCAGGATTCATCGGGCTCAAATTGTGAAAGAGTGGTGTAGGGAGCATGAGACATCATTTTCACACATGGATTGGCCACCACAGAGTCCAGACCTGAACCCCATTGAGAATCTTTGGGATGTGCTGGAGAAGACTTTGCGCAGTGGTCCAAATCTCCCATCATCAATACAAGATCTTGGGGAAAAATTAATGCAGAAATAAATGTTGTGCCATTGCAGAAGCTTGTGGAAATGATGCCACAGCGAATGCATGCCGTAATCAAAGCTAAAGGCGGTCCAACAAAATATTAGTGTGTGATCTTTTTTTTGGCCAGGCAGTGTATATATATAGTACAGTACCAGTCAAAAGTTTGGACACACATTCTCATTTAATGGTTTTTCTTGATTTTTTTTTTCTACATTGTACTGTATATATATATATATACATTACATATATATACACATATATATATATATATATATATATATTAGGGCTGTCACACGATTACAATTTTTAATCGAGATTAAAGAACAAAATTAATTGCGATTAATCTCGATTAAAATTTTTAATCGTGTGACAGCCGTAATATATATGTATTCATCTCAATTAATCGCAAACTAATAATTAAGCAAAATTTGAACAGTTATGCACATTGTTATTGCAAGAACGTGTTTACCAATAAAACATTCATTAAATATGATAAAATTGTTAAATCTAAATTCATTGTAGAAAGCACATTATCTGACAAAAGTGAGGATCTTTTCCTGTTCATGACCCTGACACTGAAAACAGGTGCACCAACCATTATGTTTTGATCTAATATAAGGCATCAATAAAGCATCAAAACACAGATATGATTATTTCATAGATCTATTAAGAAAACCCTTTAATACTGTGTTTGTGCAGAAAGAATACTGGGAAATACTGTTCTAAATTACCATTTAAACACCTATAAATACCTGAAACAGTCAAGTTAGCAAACATTATAAGTAATTGACTGTAGCTATAAAAAAAGTGTTAATTAAAACAGTCCATGTAAACGCTTAGTCCATATAAATATCAGATACGAATGTGTTTTTAGAAAACTACAAACATCACAAATATAAATCATGTTCATAACCATGTGATAGAATAAGCTGAATAAACTGTAGAGATGAAACATCACACAGAGTTTAACTTTTTACCGGAGGGGGAGGAGGCGGAGCTACGTGGTTTTGATAGACAGCTCTAGCAGCCAATGGAAATACTCGTTACAAAGCTTGCGTGATTTCATTCATCTTTTCATCAACACGTAAAAAAAGTGAAAACCGCTAAAAGTAGTTTATCATCGGACAGTTCATGCGCTTTAAATCCTAATTCATCTGAAATACAGTTAATTACCACAGAGACACACATGTATGTGGCACAAACAGCCAAATAAAAATAGTTAGATTAAAAATTTTAATCTTGATTAACGACAGCCCTAATATATATATATACTGTATATATATATATATATATATATATATATATATATATATAAACATGTAATGGCATGCTTAAATATACATATATATGTAGCTTCGCGGCGTGAGAACATTGTAAATTGTTGGCTTGTATTCAGCCACCTTTCCCTGGATCCATGCTGCTGTTTTGGCTCTATTTAATAGTGGGATATGTCAGTATCAATGGTGACTTCAGCTGATTTGTAATAACCTTTGTTTGTATAGCCGTTGTGGCTGCCAATGAATGTGTCCGCCCTGAGTAAAAGCAATTAATAATCCACAGCGCATTGCCACGTCGTCAAAATGGCCGATTGGTTTTTAAAGGACATTCCACTGTTTTTAACTTGTCTTATGTGTTACATTTAACTGATTAGTTTATATTATTATGTAGTTTCTTTGTCTATTTTATTTAATTGTTTTTTTCCACACCAGTCCTGCATAGCCCTTTTTGGCATAACTTTAATTGTTTTTCTGTATGTTTGGTTAGGTGCTGTGGCCCAGGCAGCAGTCCAGTCCTTGGTGGTGGTTCCTTTTCACATTTTCTTTCTTTGCAGGGTGAGTGTAGTGTCACGGGTGTTTTATTAATAGAACTTTTGATTTTTTTTGGTTTGTCCCGGCCGCCTGGTAAGCCCCAGCAGTCTTTTCCCTTAATTTTTGGCTCCTGTCTGGGGCTAATTTATTGATATTTATGGTGGGTAACTGGTGTGTGTGAATTAGATTTTTTTTCTTGCCAATTGTTTATGATGTTTAATAAAGTCTCTTGCCCTGTGGTATTATTGAACCTGTGTGATCTTGTATGTTAAAAGTTAAAGAATTTCCTGTGGGTGAAATTACCCCAGGTGGTGTTGTCGCAACACTATATTTCCTTGCTACTGTCACATATATAAATATATACATACATACATATACATACATTTGAGTAGATAGTTTTCACACACTTGAACAGTTAGGGCAAAATGTTTAATTTTCATGTCTTATATGTAATTTATATAGTTTTCACACAAAGGCAAGTTTCAAACACTGGAGCTCATCTGAAAAAGCATGAAGCTGTTGAAGTGTCTTTTGTCGTGGTGAAGCACTGATGAGGAAATGACAACTCCGTTGACACTAACTCATGTTTAATTAAGAGGTTTATTCAAAGAAATGAGTAGTGTCAGTACAGACATTTCGCGATTATGCCCGGAGAAAAAGTAGCTGATTCTTCTTCTAACCTTCTCAGCCTCCCCCTTGGGTTTATATACTCCAGTAATGTACATACAGCACATCTGGTTTCAATATGATCTGGTCTTACCAGGGCCTCAAAGCTCCCTGGTCCAGAGGCCCCCTCGTTTATAAAGACAATGGCTCCTAACTCCCATCACAACCTGCGGACTCAATGCCAGTACAGCCCAGGGAACCTTATGGTTCCAAATCCATACATTGGAGCTTTCCTGAAACAGAGCCTCCCAGAGATGCGTTCCATATGTGGGAATGTACCTATATGGGTCTCTCTTGTGTAATGCCTTCTACAGAATCGTGTCCTTTAAGATATTCAGAGAAACGAATATCACACATATGAATAAAATACACATATGAATTTATATCTTGTATATAAAATACACCTCACTGTTTATTGTGTTTATCAAAAATTGTGACTACAGAATATAATCAACTGTTACTTTACACAAAAGTAAAAAGCACAATCTTCTTTGGCTAGAAGATTTTAACATACTGTATTTCAGACATATTCAAGTCAAAAAAATAGTGAAGATTTAATTATTGTTCATTAGATTGGTTCCTTATTACTTAAACTACTGCATCTTTAATGTAATACATAGATACAATTGTAGAGAAGCTTTAATATATTAGGTGTTCAGCAACAAATTTGGATTCTAATGGCATGTTTTACACTTTGGTAACATTAATGACAGGACACGTTGTTACAGGTTACACATGATTCATCAGTTTAAATTCAATGTAAAACACCATGACAGACAATTTTGTATCTCCAGTTCACCTAACTTACATGTCTTCGGACTGTGGGAGGAAACTGGAGCTCTTGGAGGAAACCTACACAGACACGAACATGAACATTCCACACAAAAAGCACATATATATATATATATATATATATATATATATATATATATATATATATATATATACAGTGTATCACAAAAGTGAGTACACCCCTCACATTTCTGCAAATATTTTATTATATCTTTTCATGGGACGACACTATAGACATGAAACTTGGATATAATTTAGAGTAGTCAGTGTACAGCTTGTATAGCAGTGTAGATTTACTGTCTTCTGAAAATAACTCAACACACAGCCATTAATGTCTAAATGGCTGGCAACATAAGTGAGTACACCCCACAGTGAACATGTCCAAATTGTGCCCAAAGTGTCAATATTTTGTGTGACCACCATTATTATCACTGCCTTAACCCTCCTGGGCATGGAATTCACCAGAGCTGCACAGGTTGCTACTGGAATCCTCTTCCACTCCTCCATGATGACATCACGGAGCTGGTGGATGTTAAACACCTTGAACTCCTCCACCTTCCACTTGAGGATGCGCCACAGGTGCTCAATTGGGTTTAGTCCATCACCTTTACCTTCAGCTTCCTCAGCAAGGCAGTTGTCATCTTGGAGGTTGTGTTTGGGGTCGTTATCCTGTTGGAAAACTGCCATGAGGCCCAGTTTTCGAAGGGAGGGGATCATGCTCTGTTTCAGAATGTCACAGTACATGTTGGAATTCATGTTTCCCTCAATGAACCGCAGCTCCCCAGGGCCAGCAACACTCATGCAGCCCAAGACCATGATGCTACCACCACCATGCTTGACTGTAGGCAAGATACAGTTGTCTTGGTACTTCTCACCAGGGCGCCGCCACACATGCTGGACACCATCTGAGCCAAACAAGTTTATCTTGGTCTCGTCAGACCACAGGGCATTCCAGTAATCCATGTTCTTGGACTGCTTGTCTTCAGCAAACTGTTTGCTGGCTTTCTTGTGCGTCAGCTTCCTTCTGGGATGACGACCATGCAGACCAAGTTGATGCAGTGTGCGGCGTATGGTCTGAGCACTGACAGGCTGACCTCCCACGTCTTCAACCTCTGCAGCAATGCTGGCAGCACTCATGTGTCTATTTTTTAAAGCCAACCTCTGGATATGACGCCAAACACGTGGACTCAACTTCTTTGGTCGACCCTGGCGAAGCCTGTTCCGAGTGGAACCTGTCCTGGAAAACTGCTGTATGACCTTGGCCACCATGCTGTAGCTCAGTTTCAGGGTGTTAGCAATCTTCTTATAGCCCAGGCCATCTTTGTGGAGAGCAACAATTCTATTTCTCACATCCTCAGAGAGTTCTTAGCCATGAGGTGCCATGTTGAATATCCAGTGGCCAGTATGAGAGAATTGTACCCAAAACACCAAATTTAACAGCCCTGCTCCCCATTTACACCTGGGATTTTGACACATGACACCAGGGAGGGACAACGACACATTTGGGCACAATTTGGACATGTTCACTGTGGGGTGTACTCACTTATGTTGCCAGCCATTTAGACATTAATGGCTGTGTGTTGAGTTATTTTTAGAAGACAGTAAATCTACACTGCTATACAAGCTGTACACTGACTACTCTAAGTTATATCCAAGTTTCATGTCTATAGTGTTGTCCCATGAAAAGATATAATGAAATATTTGCAGAAATGTGAGGGGTGTACTCACTTTTGTGATACACTGTATATATATATACAGTGTATCACAAAAGTGAGTACACCCCTCACATTTCTGCAGATATTTAAGTATATCTTTTCATGGGACAACACTGACAAAATGACACTTTGACACAATGAAAAGTAGTCTGTGTGCAGCTTATACAGTGCCTTGCAAAAGTATTCAGCCCCCTTGAACTTTTCAACCTTTTGCCACATTTCAGGCTTCAAACATAACGATATGAAATTGTAATTTTTTGTGAAGAATCAACAACAAGTGGGACACAATCGTGAAGTGGAACGAAATTTATTGGATATTTTAAACTTTTTTTAGAAATAAAAAACTGAAAAGTGGGGCGTGCAATATTATTCAGCCCCCTTGCGTTAATACTTTGTAGCGCCACCTTTTGCTGCGATTACAGCTGCAAGTCGCTTGGGGTATGTCTCTATCAGTTTTGCACATCGAGAGACAGAAATTTTTGCCCATTCTTCCTTGCAAAACAGCTTGAGCTCAGTGAGGTTGGATGGAGAGCGTTTGTGAACAGCAGTTTTCAGCTCTTTCCACAGATTCTCGATGGGATTCAGGTCTGGACTTTGACTTGGCCATTCTAACACCTGGATACGTTTATTTGTGAACCATTCCATTGTAGATTTTGCTTTATGTTTTGGATCATTGTCTTGTTGGAAGATAAATCTCCGTCCCAGTCTCAGGTCTTTTGCAGACTGCAACAGGTTTTCTTCCAGAATGGTCCTGTATTTGGCTCCATCCATCTTCCCATCAATTTTAACCATCTTCCCTGTCCCTGCTGAAGAAAAGCAGGCCCAAACCATGATGCTGCCACCACCATGTTTGACAGTGGGGATGGTGTGTTCAGGGTGATGAGCTGTGTTGCTTTTACGCCAAACATAACGTTTTGCATTGTGGCCAAAAAGTTCGATTTTGGTTTCATCTGACCAGAGCACCTTCTTCCACATGTTTGGTGTGTCTCCCAGGTGACTTTTTATAGATATCTTTGAGAAATGGCTTTCTTCTTGCCACTCTTCCATAAAGGCCAGATTTGTGCAGTGTACGACTGATTGTGTCCTATGGACAGAGTCTCCCACCTCAGCTGTAGATCTCTGCAGTTCATTCAGAGTGATCATGGGCCTCTTGGCTGCATCTCTGATCAGTCTTCTCCTTGTTTGAGCTGAAAGTTTAGAGGGACGGCCGGGTCTTGGTAGATTTGCAGTGGTCTGATACTCCTTCCATTTCAATATAATCGCTTGCACAGTGCTCCTTGAGATGTTTAAAGCTTGGGAAATCTTTTTGTATCCAAATCCGGCTTTAAACTTCTCCACAACAGTATCTCGGACCTGCCTGGTGCGTTCCTTGGTCTTCATGATGCTCTCTGCGCTTTAAACAGAACTCTGAGACTGTCACAGAGCAGGTGCATTTATACGGAGACTTGATTACACACAGGTGGATTCTATTTATCACCATCAGTCATTTAGGTCAACATTGGATCATTCAGAGATCCTCACTGAACTTCTGGAGTGAGTTTGCTGCACTGAAAGTAAAGGGGCTGAATAATATTGCACGCCCCACTTTTTAGTTTTTTATTTCTAAAAAAAGTTTAAAATATCCAATAAATTTCGTTCTACTTCACGATTGTGTCCCACTTGTTGTTGATTCTTCACAAAAAATTACAATTTCATATCGTTATGTTTGAAGCCTGAAATGTGGCAAAAGGTTGAAAAGTTCAAGGGGGCTGAATACTTTTGCAAGGCACTGTATAACAGCATAAATTTATTCTTCCCTCAAAATAACTCAATATACAGCCATTAATGTCTAAACCACCGGCAACAAAAGTGAGTACACCCCTAAGAGACTACACCCCTAAATGTCCAAATTGAGCACTGCTTGTCATTTTCCCTCCAAAATGTCATGTGATTTGTTAGTGTTACTAGGTCTCAGGTGTGCATAGGGAGCAGGTGTGTTCAATTTAGTAGTACAGCTCTCACACTCTCTCATACTGGTCCAACATGGCAAAGAACTCTCTGAGGATCTTAAAAGACGAATTGTTGCGCTACATGAAGATGGCCAAGGCTACAAGAAGATTGCCAACACCCTGAAACTGAGCTGCAGCACAGTGGCCAAGATCATCCAGCGTTTTAAAAGAGCAGGGTCCACTCAGAACAGACCTCGCGTTGGTCGTCCACAGAAGCTGAGTGCACGTGCTCAGCGTCACATCCAACTGCTGTCTTTGAAAGATAGGCGCAGGAGTGCTGTCAGCATTGCTGCAGAGATTGAAAAGGTGGGGGGTCAGCCTGTCAGTGCTCAGACCATACGCCGCACACTACATCAAATTGGTCTGCATGGCTGTCACCCCAGAAGGAAGCCTCTTCTGAAGTCTCTACACAAGAAAGCCCGCAAATAGTTTGCTGAAGACATGTCAACAAAGGACATGGATTACTGGAACCATGTCCTATGGTCTGATGAGACCAAGATTAATTTGTTTGGTTCAGATGGTCTCAAGCATGTGTGGCGGCAATCAGGTGAGGAGTACAAAGATAAGTGTGTCATGCCTACAGTCAAGCATGGTGGTGGGAATGCCATGGTCTGGGGTTGCATGAGTGCAGCAGGTGTTGGGGAGTTACATTTCATTGAGGGACACATGAACTCCAATATGTACTGTGAAATACTGAAGCAGAGCATGATCCCCTCCCTCCGGAAACTGGGTCGCAGGGCAGTGTTCCAGCATGATAATGACCCCAAACACACCTCTAAGACGACTACTGTTTTATTGAAGAGGCTGAGGGTAAAGGTGATGGACTGGCCAAGCATGTCTCCAGACCTAAACCCAATAGAACATCTTTGGGGCATCCTCAAGCGGAAGGTGGAGGAGCGCAAAGTCTCGAATATCCGCCAGCTCCGTGATGTCGTCATGGAGGAGTGGAAAAGCATTCCAGTGGCAACCTGTGAAGCTCTGGTAAACTCCATGCCCAGGAGAGTTAAGGCAGTTCTGGGAAATAATGGTGGCCACACAAAATATTGACACTTCAGGAACTTTCACTAAGGGGTGTAACTCACTTTTGTTGCCGGTGGTTTAGACATTAATGGCTGTATATTGAGTTATTTTGAGGGACGAATAAATTTACACTGTTATATAAGCTGCACACAGTCTACTTTTCATTGTGTCAAAGTGTCATTTTGTCAGTGTTGTCCCATGAAAAGATATACTTAAATATCTGCAGAAATGTGAGGGGTGTACTCACTTTTGTGATACACTGTATATATATATATATATATATATATGTGTGTGTGTGTGTGTGTGTGTGTGTGTGTGTGTACAGTGGGGAAAATAAGTATTTAATCCCCTGCTGATTTTGTAAGTTAACCCCCTTACAAAGACTTGAACAGTCTATAATTTTTATGCAAGGTTTATTTTAACAGAGAGAGACAGAATATCAACAAAAAATCCAGAAAAAAAAACATGAAATAAAGGTTATAAATTAATTTGTATTTAATTAAGGGAAATAAGTATTTGATCCCCTACCAACCAGCAAGAATTCTGACCCCCACAGACCGGTTATGTGCCCATGAGGCACACAAATTAGTCCTGTCCCTGTATAAAAGACACCTGTCACAGAATCAGTTTCTTTCATTCAAATCTCTCAACCACCATGGGCAAGACCAAAGAGCTATCAAAGGACGTCAGGGACAAGATTGTAGACCTGCACAAGGCTGGAATGGGCTACAAGACCATCAGCAAGAAGCTTGGTGAGAAAGAGACCACTGTTGGCGCAATCATTCGAAAATGGAAGAAATACAAGATCACAGTCAATCGCCCTCGCTCTGGAGCTCCATGCAAGATCTCACCTCGTGGGGTAAGAATGATTCTGAGAAAGGTGAGAATTACATGGGAGGAGTTTGTCAATGATCTCAAGGGAGCTGGGAGCAGAGAAATGCTGGATATGACCCAAGAACACCATCCCCACGGGGCATTTCTCTGCCTCCAAACACGGCGAGTGGAGTTGATGCCAAAGAGCTCAATTTTTGTCTCATCTGACCATATCACATTCTCCCAAGCTTTCTCTGAATCATTCAGGCAAACTTCAGACAGGCCTCTACATGAGCCTTCTTGAGCAGAGGGACTTTGCGAGCACTGCAGGATCTCAATCCATTACGGCGAAGTGTGTTACCAATGGTATTCTTGGTGACTGTGCGCCCAGCTACCTTGAGATCATTGACAAGCTCCTCCCGTGTAATTCTGGGCTGACCTCACCTTTCTCAGAATCATTCTTACCCCACGAGGTGAGATCTTGCATGGAGCTCCAGAGCGAGGGCGATTGACTGTGATCTTGTATTTCTTCCATTTTCGAATTATCGCACCAACAGTGGTCTCTTTCTCACCAAGCTTCTTGCTGATGGTCTTGTAGCCCATTCCAGCCTTGTGCAGGTCTACAATCTTGTCCCTGATGTCCATTGATAGCTCTTTGGTCTTGCCCATGGTGGTCGAGTGATTTAAATGGAAGAAACTGATTCTGTGACAGGTGTCTTTTATACAGGGACAGGACTAATTTGTGTGCCTCATGGGCACATAGCCGGTCTGTGGGGGTCAGAATTCTTGCTGATTGGTAGGGGATCAAATACTTATTTCCCTTAATTAAATACAAATTAATTTATAACCTTTATTTCATGTTTTTTTTCTGGATTTTTTGTTGATATTCTGTCTCTCTCTGTTAAAATAAACCTTCCATAAAAATTATAGACTGTTCAAGTCTTTGTAAGGGGGTAAACTTACAAAATCAGCAGGGGATCAAATACTTATTTTCCCCACTGTATATATATATGTATATATATATACAGGGGTTGGACAAAATAACTGAAACACCTGTCATTTTAGTGTGGTAGGTTTCATGGCTAAATTGGACCAGTCTGGTGGCCAATCTTCATTAATTGCACATTGCACCAGTAAGAGCAGAGTGTGAAGGTTCAATTAGCAGGGTAAGAGCACAGTTTTGCTCAAAATATTGCAATGCACACAACATTATGGGTGACATACCAGAGTTCAAAAGAGGACAAATTGTTGGTGCACGTCTTGCTGGCGCATCTGTGACCAAGACAGCAAGTCTTTGTGATGTATCAAGAGCCACAGTATCCAGGGTAATGTCAGCATACCACCAAGAAGGACAAACCACATCCAACAGGATTAACTGTGGACGCAAGAGGAAGCTGTCTGAAAGGGATGTTCGGGTGCTAACCCGGATTGTATCCAAAAAACATAAAACCACGGCTGCCCAAATCACGGCAGAATTAAATGTGCACCTCAACTCTCCTGTTTCCACCAGAACTGTCCGTCGGGAGCTCCACAGGGTCAATATACACGGCCAGGCTGCTATAGCCAAACCTTTGGTCACTCGTGCCAATGCCAAACGTCGGTTTCAATGGTGCAAGGAGCGCAAATCTTGGGCTGTGGACAATGTGAAACATGTATTGTTCTCTGATGAGTCCACCTTTACTGTTTTCCCCACATCCGGGAGAGTTACGGTGTGGAGAAGCCCCAAAGAAGCGTACCACCCAGACTGTTGCATGCCCAGAGTGAAGCATGGGGGTGGATCAGTGATGGTTTGGGCTGCCATATCATGGCATTCCCTTGGCCCAATACTTGTGCTAGATGGGCGCGTCACTGCCAAGGACTACCGAACCATTCTGGAGGACCATGTGCATCCAATGGCGGTGCCGTGTATCAGGATGACAATGCACCAATACACACAGCAAGACTGGTGAAAGGTTTGATGAACATGAAAGTGAAGTTGAACATCTCCCATGGCCTGCACAGTCACCAGATCTAAATATTATTGAGCCACTTTGGGGTGTTTTGGAGAAGCGAGTCAGGAAACGTTTTCCTCCACCAGCATCACGTAGTGACGTGGCCACTATCCTGCAAGAAGAATGGCTTAAAATCCCTCTGACCACTGTGCAGGACTTGTATATGTCATTTCCAAGATGAATTGATGCTGTATTGGCCACAAAAGGAGGCCCTACACCATACTAATAAATTATTGTGGTCTAAAACCAGGTGTTTCAGTTATTTTGTCCAACCCCTGTATGTATATATATATATATATATATATACAGTGTATCACAAAAGTGAGTACACCCCTCACATTTCTGCAAATATTTCATTATATCTTTTCATGGGACAACACTATAGACATGAAACTTGGATATAACTTAGAGTAGTCAGTGTACAGCTTATATAGCAGTGTAGATTTACTGTCTTCTGAAAATAACTCAACACACAGCCATTAATGTCTAAATAGCTGGCAACATAAGTGAGTACACCCCACAGTGAACATGTCCAAATTGTGCCCAAATGTGTCGTTGTCCCTCCCTGGTGTCATGTGTCAAGGTCCCAGGTGTAAATGGGGAGCAGGGCTGTTAAATTTGGTGTTTTGGGTACAATTCTCTCATACTGGCCACTGGATATTCAACATGGCACCTCATGGCAAAGAACTCTCTGAGGATGTGAGAAATAGAATTGTTGCTCTCCACAAAGATGGCCTGGGCTATAAGAAGATTGCTAACACCCTGAAACTGAGCTACAGCATGGTGGCCAAGGTCATACAGCGGTTTTCCAGGACAGGTTCCACTCGGAACAGGCTTCGCCAGGGTCGACCAAAGAAGTTGAGTCCACGTGTTCGGCGTCATATCCAGAGGTTGGCTTTAAAAAATAGACACATGAGTGCTGCCAGCATTGCTGCAGAGGATGAAGACGTGGGAGGTCAGCCTGTCAGTGCTCAGACCATACGCCGCACACTGCATCAACTCGGTCTGCATGGTCGTCATCCCAGAAGGAAGCTGACGCACAAGAAAGCCCGCAAACAGTTTGCTGAAGACAAGCAGTCCAAGAACATGGATTACTGGAATGCCCTGTGGTCTGACGAGACCAAGAGAAACTTGTTTGGCTCAGATGGTGTCCATCATGTGTGGCGGCGCCCTGGTGAGAAGTACCAAGACAACTGTATCTTGCCTACAGTCAAGCATGGTGGTGGTAGCATCATGGTCTTGGGCTGCATGAGTGTTGCTGGCACTGGGGAGCTGCAGTTCATTGAGGGAAACATGAATTTCAACATGTACTGTGACATTCTGAAACAGAGCATGATCCCCTCCCTTCGAAAACTGGGCCTCATGGCAGTTTTCCAACAGGATAACGACCCCAAACACAACCTCCAAGATGACAACTGCCTTGCTGAGGAAGCTGAAGGTAAAGGTGATGGACTAAACCCAATTGAGCACATGTGGCGCATCCTCAAGTGGAAGGTGGAGGAGTTCAAGGTGTCTAACATCCACCAGCTCCGTGATGTCATCATGGAGGAGTGGAAGAGGATTCCAGTAGCAACCTGTGCAGCTCTGGTGAATTCCATGCCCAGGAGGGTTAAGGCAGTGCTGGATAATAATGGTGGTCACACAAAATATTGACACTTTGGGCACAATTTGGACATGTTCACTGTGGGGTGTACTCACTTATGTTGCCAGCTATTTAGACATTAATGGCTGTGTGTTGAGTTATTTTCAGAAGACAGTAAATCTACACTGCTATACAAGTTGTACACTGACTACTCTAAGTTATATCCAAGTTTCATGTCTATAGTGTTGTCCCATGAAAAGATATAATGAAATATTTACAGAAATGTGAGGGGTGTACTCACTTTTGTGATACACTGTATATATATATATATATACAGTGTATCACAAAAGTGAGTACACCCCTCACATTTCTGCAGATATTTAAGTATATCTTTTCATGGGACAACACTGACAAAATGACACTTTGACACAATGAAAAGTAGTCTGTGTGCAGCTTATACAACAGTGTAAATTTATTCTTCCCTCAAAATAACTCAATATACAGCCATTAATGTCTAAACCACCGGCAACAAAAGTGAGTACACCCCTTAGTGAAAGTTCCTGAAGTGTCAATATTTTGTGTGGCCACCATTATTTCCCAGAACTGCCTTAACTCTCCTGGGCATGGAGTTTACCAGAGCTTTACAGGTTGCCACTGGAATGCTTTTCCACTCCTCCATGACGACATCACGGAGCTGGCGGATATTCGAGACTTTGCGCTCCTCCACCTTCCGCTTGAGGATGCCCCAAAGATGTTCTATTGGGTTTAGGTCTGGAGACATGCTTGGCCAGTCCATCACCTTTACCCTCAGCCTCTTCAATAAAGCAGTGGTCGTCTTAGAGGTGTGTTTGGGGTCATTATCATGCTGGAACACTGCCCTGCGACCCAGTTTCCGGAGGGAGGGGATCATGCTCTGCTTCAGTATTTCACAGTACATATTGGAGTTCATGTGTCCCTCAATGAAATGTAACTCCCCAACACCTGCTGCACTCATGCAGCTCCAGACCATGGCATTCCCACCACCATGCTTGACTGTAGGCATGACACACTTATCTTTGTACTCCTCACCTGATTGCCGCCACACATGCTTCAGACCATCTGAACCAAACAAATTAATCTTGGTCTCATCAGACCATAGGACATGGTTCCAGTAATCCATGTCCTTTGTTGACATGTCTTCAGCAAACTGTTTGCGGGCTTTCTTGTGTAGAGACTTCAGAAGAGGCTTCCTTCTGGGGTGACAGCCATGCAGACCAATTTGATGTAGTGTGCGGCGTATGGTCTGAGCACTGACAGGCTGACCCCCCACCTTTTCAATCTCTGCAGCAATGCTGACAGCACTCCTGCGCCTATCTTTCAAAGACAGCAGTTGGATGTGACGCTGAGCACGTGCACTCAGCTTCTTTGGACGACCAACGCGAGGTCTGTTCTGAGTGGACCCTGCTCTTTTAAAACGCTGGATGATCTTGGCCACTGTGCTGCAGCTCAGTTTCAGGGTGTTGGCAATCTTCTTGTAGCCATGGCCATCTTCATGTAGCGCAACAATTCGTCTTTTAAGATCCTCAGAGAGTTCTTTGCCATGAGGTGCCATGTTGGAACTTTCAGTGACCAGTATGAGAGAGTGTGAGAGCTGTACTACTAAATTAAACACACCTGCTCCCTATGCACACCTGAGACCTAGTAACACTAACAAATCACATGACATTTTGGAGGGAAAATGACAAGCAGTGCTCAATTTGGACATTTAGGGGTGTAGTCTCTTAGGGGTGTACTCACTTTTGTTGCCGGTGGTTTAGACATTAATGGCTGTATATTGAGTTATTTTGAGGGAAGAATAAATTTACACTGTTATATAAGCTGCACACAGACTACTTTTCATTGTGTCAAAGTGTCATTTTGTCAGTGTTGTCCCATGAAAAGATATACTTAAATAACTGCAGAAATGTGAGGGGTGTACTCACTTTTGTGATACACTGTATATATATATATACAGTGTATCACAAAAGTGAGTACACCCCTCACATTTCTGCAAATATTTTATTATATCTTTTCATGGGACAACACTATAGAAATAAAACTTGGATATAACTTAGAGTAGTCAGTGTACAACTTGTATAGCAGTGTAGATTTGCTGTCTTCTGAAAATAACTCAACACACAGCCATTAATGTCTAAATGGCTGGCAACATAAGTGAGTACACCCCACAATGAACATGTCCAAATTGTGCCCAAAGTGTCAATATTTTGTGTGACCACCATTAATATCCAGCACTGCCTTAACCCTCCTGGGCATGGAATTCACCAGAGCTGCACAGGTTGCTACTGGAATCCTCTTCCACTCCTCCATGATGACATCACGGAGCTGGTGGATGTTAGACGCCTTGAACTCCTCCACCTTCCACTTGAGGATGCGCCACAGGTGCTCAATTGGGTTTAGTCCATCACCTTTACCTTCAGCTTCCTCAGCAAGGCAGTTGTCATCTTGGAGGTTGTGTTTGGGGTCGTTATCCTGTTGGAAAACAGTTTTCGAAGGGAGGGGATCATGCTCTGTTTCAGAATGTCACAGTACATGTTGGAATTCATGTTTCCCTCAATGAACTGCAGCTCCCCAGTGCCAGCAACACTCATGCAGCCCAAGACCATGATGCTACCACCACCATGCTTGACTGTAGGCAAGATACAGTTGTCTTGGTACTTCTCACCAGGGCGTCGCCACACATGCTGGACACCATCTGAGCCAAACAAGTTTATCTTGGTCTCGTCAGACCACAGGGCATTCCAGTAATCCATGTTCTTGGACTGCTTGTCTTCAGCAAACTGTTTGCAGGCTTTCTTGTGCATCAGCTTCCTTCTGGGATGATGACCATGCAGACCGAGTTGATGCAGTGTGCGGCGTATGGTCTGAGCACTGACAGGCTGACCTCCCACGTCTTCAACCTCTGCAGCAATGCTGGCAGCACTCATGTGTCTATTTTTTAAAGCCAACCTCTGGATATGACGCCGAACACGTGGACTCAACTTCTTTGGTCGACCCTGGCGAAGCCTGTTCCGAGTGGAACCTGTCCTGGAAAACCGCTGTATGACCTTGGCCACCATGCTGTAGCTCAGTTTCAGGGTGTTAGCAATCTTCTTATAGCCCAGGCCATCTTTGTGGAGAGCAACAATTCTATTTCTCACATCCTCAGAGAGTTCTTTGCCATGAGGTGCCATGTTGAATATCCAGTGGCCAGTATGAGAGAATTGTACCCAAAACACCAAATTTAACAGCCCTGCTCCCCATTTACACCTGGGACCTTGACACATGACACCAGGGAGAGACAACGACAGATTTGGGCACAATTTGGACATGTTCACACTGTGGGGTGTACTCACTTATGTTGCCAGCCATTTAGACATTAATGGCTGTGTGTTGAGTTATTTTGAGAAGACAGTAAATCTACACTTCTATACAAGCTGTACACTGACTACTCTAAGTTATATCCAAGTTTCATGTCTATAGTGTTGTCCCATGAAAAGATATAATGAAATATTTGCAGAAATGTGAGGGGTGTACTCACTTTTGTGATACACTGTATATACAGTGGTGTTCAAAAAAATAGCAGTGATTTTAAAAAAGTGAAAAGCACAAAATCATTATAACTTTTATTTCCATAAATGCAAATGCACTGAAAATACTACACATTCAATTCTAAATCAAAACATTAACAAAATTTAGCCAGTTTGTGTTAATCCTTTACAGAAAGTTAAGAAAAATGAATATTAGGCTGTTCAAAAAAATAGCAGTGCCAGCATTTTTCTCTTAAAAATTCAAAAAATTTATGTATAAACTGAAAAAAAAATGCTTGAGGTTTCTTTTTACTTTAAATGACTGAACTAATATTTAGTGGCATAACAATTGTTTCCGAGATCTGTGTTGCATGGAGTCGACCAACTTCTGGCACCTCTGAACAGGTATTCCAGTCCAGGATGATTAGACTACATTCCACAGTTCTTCTGCAATTTTGGGTTTTGCCTAAAAAAAACATGTTTCAGATGTCAGAACACAAGTTCTCTATGGGATTGAAGTCAGGGGATTGGGCTGGCCACTCTATTACCTCAATCTTGTTTGTCTGTAACCAAGATGTTTTGAGTCACTGTCATGTCTTCACAGTGTACTTTGGCTTGAATTCAGTGCTCAGGGGTCGTCTGACATACTGTCTACGGCCACTAGACCCAAAAAGAACAATTTTGATTTCTCATTGGACCAGTCAATGTGTTCCTTGGCAAATTTGAACCCATTCAGGACACATCTTTTTCTCAATATAATGTGCCTAAAATAATAACACACAAAAAATTCTGATCATTCATGTCTTATTTGAGAACAACCAAAAAAACATCATAGTGCTAGCGGATAAAGTATGTGAACCCTTGAGTTAATGATCTCAAAAAAGCTAATTGGAGTCTGGTGTTAGCATACCTGGAGTCTAGTTAAGAAAATGAGTTTGAGGGTGTGGACTAGAGCTACTTTGACTGATTAAAAACACTCAAAAAAAGTTTGCTCCGCACAAGAAGGATACGCGTATGTGAGCCATGCCTGGCCAAAAAGAGCTTTCAGAAGATCAAGGATTAAAAATAGTTGATTTACATAAAGCTGGAAAGGGTTACAAAGTGATTTCAAAGACTTTAGAAATTCACCAGTCTACAGTAAGGCAAACAATCTACAAATGGAGACAATTTGGGACTGTGGCTACTCTGCCAAAAAGTGGGCACCCAGTCAAAATGACCCCAAGAGCACAACGGAGACTCATCAATGAGGTGAAGAAACAACCCCGAGTGACAGCCAAAGATTTGAAGGCGTCATTGGTACAGGCTAACATCTCAACATCTCATTTCAAAATTCTTCTCTATACATTCAAGGCCATCCATAATCTTGCCCCCCCCATATCTGTCAAATCTTCTCAATATCGCATCTTCCTCCCGCTCGCTCAGATCCTCCTCTTCCACTCATCTCTCTTTGCCTTCTGCTCGTCTGAGTACCATGGGGAGCAGAGCCTTCAGCCGCTGCTCCCAAACTCTGGAACTCCCTCCCACCCGACATCCGTAACATAGATTCTCTTCCTCTTTTTAAATCTAGACTCAAAACTCACCTATTCAAAATAGCCTATTCTCTGTAATTTCCACTTTATTGTCCCTGTATGTTTTGTGTCCTTTTGTATGTTTGGTGTCCTTTTGTATGTTTGTTTTAAAACTCTTGTAAAGTGTCCTTGAGTGTTATGAAAGGCACTTATAAATAAAATGTATTATTATTATATGTGTTCGTGAGTCTACAGTCCATAAAACCTTGAACAAGCAGGGTGTCTATGGCAGGACACCACGAAGGAAACCGCTGCTTACTAAAAAGAACATTGCTGCACGCCTGAAGTTTGCGAAAGAGCACATTGACACTCCACAACGGTACTGGCAAAATGTTTTGTGGACAGATGAAACTAAGATTGAACTATTTGGAAAGAACACACAGTGCTACATCTGGGGTAAATAAGGCACTGCACACCACCATGAAAATATCATCCCAGCCGTAAAGTATGGTGGAGGGAACATCATGATTTGGGCCTGCTTTGCTGCATCAGGGCCTGGCCAGCTTGAAATCCTCCAGGTTTTCCTCCAGGATATCTCTGTACTTGGCCGCATTCATCTTTCCTTCAATTGCAACCAGTCGTCCTGTCCCTGCAGCTGAAAAACACCCCCATAGCATGATGCTGCCACCACCATGTTTCACTGTTGGGATTGTATTTGGCAGGTGATGAGCAGTGCCTGGTTTTCTCCACACATACCGCTTAGAATTAACACCAAAAAGTTCAACCTTCGTCTCATCAGACCATAGAATCTTCTTTCTCATAGTCTGGGAGTCCTTCACGTGTTTTTTTGCAAACTGTATGCGGGCTTTCATATGTCTTGCACTGAGGAGAGGCTTCCGTCGGCACACTCTGCCATAAAGCCCCGACTGGTGGAGGGCTGCAGTGATAGTTGACTTTGTGGAACTTTCTCCCATCTCCCTACTGCATCTCTGGAGCTCAGCCACAGTGATCTTGGGGTTCTTCTTTACCTCTCTCACCAAGGCTCTTCTCCCACGATTGCTTAGTGTGGCTGGACGGCCAGGTCGAGGAAGAGTTGTGGTCGTCCCAAACTTCTTCCATTTAAGGATTATGGAGGCCACTGTGCTCTTAGGAACCTTGAGTGCTGCAGAAATTCTTTTGTAACCTTGGCCAGATCTGTGCCTTGCCACAATTCTGTCTCTGAGCTCCTTGGGCAGTTCCTTAGACCTCATGATTCTCATGTGCTCTGACATGCACTGTGAGCTGTGTGGTCTTATATAGACAGGTGTGTGCCTTTCCTAATCAAGTCCAATCAGTTTAATTAAACACAGCTGGACTCCAATGAAGGAGTAGAACCATCTCAAGGAGGATCAGAAGGAAATGGACAGCATGTGAGTTAAATATGAGTGTCACAACAAAGGGTCTGAATACTTATGACCATGTGATATTTAAGTTTTTCTTGTTTAATAAATTAGCAAAAATATCTACATTTCTGCTTTTTTCTGTCAAGATGGGGTGCAGAGTGTACATTAATGAGCAAAAAAAAGAACTTTTTTGATCTTACCAATTGGCTGCAATGAAACAAAGAGTGAAACATTTAAAGGGGTCTGAATACTTTCCGTACCCACTGTATATATACCTCCATTTCAGGCCTGCAACACATTCCCAAAAAGGTTGGGACGGAGGCAATTTAAGGCTAGTAATGAGGTGAAAAAAATAAATAATGATGTGATTCCAAACAGGTTATTGGAATCTTGGTTTGGTACAAAAGTAGCATCTAGGAAAGGCTGAGTCTTTGATAAGCAAAGATGGCCAGAGGATCTCTAGTTTGTCAAATAATGTGTGAGAAAATTGAAATGTTTAAAAACAACGTACCCCAAAGAAAGATTGGAAGGGATTTGCATATTTCTCCCTCTGCAGTGCATAATATCATTAAACGTTTCAAGGAATCAGGAGACATTTCAGTGCGTAAAGGTCAAGGGCGCAGGCTTAAGCTGAACGCCCATGATCTTCGATCCCTCAGACGGCACTGCATCAAGAACCGCCACTCAACAATAGCTGATATAACCACATGGCCAAGGGATTACTTTGGCAAACCTTTGTCAAGCACTACAATACGGAGTTACATGCACAAATGCTACTTAAAACTTTACCGTGCAAAAAAAGAAGCCTCATGTTAACCATGTCCAGAAACTGTGTCGAATTCTCTGGGCTCAGATGCATCTAGGATGGACCATCACACAGTGGAAACGTGTATTGTTATCAGCAACAAGTCCAAAAGCCAGGGTTTGTCATGGTATGGGGCTGGGGCTGTGTCAGTGCCCTTGGCAAAAGTCATTTATGCTTCTGTGATGGCAGCATTAATGCAGAAAAGTACACTGAGATCTTAGAGCAACATATGCTGCCTTCAAGACGTCATCTTTTCCAGGGATATCCATGCATTTTTAACAAGACAATGCAAAACCACATGCTGCACACATTACAAAGGCATGGCTGAGGAAGAAGAGGGTACGGGTACTGAACTGGCCTGCCTGCAGTCCTGACCTGTCCCAAAAAGAGAATGTGTGGAGAATTTTGAAACGAAAAATGCAACAATGACGACCCCGCACTGTTGCACATCTTAAGACGTGTTTGCAGGAAGAATGGTACAAAATAAAACCTGACACACTAAATCACTTGGTATCCTTGGTGCCAAAATGTCTTTTAAGTGTGGTGAAAAGGAATGGCAAGTGGTAAATGCTTTACTGTCCCAACTTTTTTGGAATGTGTTGCAGACCTGAAATGCAGGAATGGATGTTTATTGATAAATGAAATGAAGTTGACAAGACAAAACATGAAATATCTCAGGTTCATACTGACTGCAATCAAATAAAAGTCAAAGTAAATTTAAGAAAATCTTTGTTTTTTAATATTTGCATTTTCCATGCTGTCCCAACTTTTTCTGATTTGGGGTTGTATTAATGAATGAAAATAAGTTGATCAGACAAAACATGAAATATCTTGGGTTCATACCATCTGCAATGACATAAAAGTCAAAGTAAAAGCACCGTGGGGTTTTTTTGGTTTTTCTTTGCATTTTCATACTGTCCAAACTTTTTCAGATTTTTTCCCCCTAATTTTTTTGTAGTTTGTAGTATAACTTCTTTAGAACAGAATGCTTTTATTTGTTATACATACATGACAAGCTCAAAGAGGCATTTTTAAGCACAGTTCTTAGATGTTTTTATTTAACATTCCTATCACTTTGTTAATGGTGACATTTCAAAAAGGTTTAGCATCAGACAAGCTCAAAGAAATATTTTAAGCACAGTTATGTAGTGTTTTTGTTGTTTTGTACATTTCTATTTTTTGTTCAAAGCACATTTAGCACTGGGATTGGGAAAAGCAAGGGTGTTTAAGTTCATTGCAGTAAGAGATCTTGCTCTATAGAGTCTGTAATCAATCTGTGATGTACAACTGATATAGTGTTAAATAAAAGGCTGGAGACAGAGAACATCTAACTGCCCAGCACAGATTAGAACCTTTATTTAACTGTCAGAGATGCACATCCAGTTGTTTAAGTGTTTAGAATGTGTTTTATTGTTTATTATGTTTAAAGCATCTTAAAGTGTTTAGGTAAGTGTGCTTGACAAAATAAAATTAAGCAGCTGGTCAAACAAAGCAAAAAATAAGCAGCTGGTCAATCAATTATATCAATCCACTGTGATTGCTGATTTGTACCAAAAACTGTTTGAGATGATTGTCTACGTATTAATGTATTTATAATGTGTTACATTTTAAAATGCAGCAGCCAATAACAATCATGCCTCTTGAATCGCTAATTCTGGAAAGGACAACATCTGTCATGGTGCATCAGTGCCAGGTGACATACAGTGGTGTTAAAAAAAACAGCAGTGATTTACTACACTTTCAATTCTCAATCAAAACATTAACAAAATTTAGCCAGTTTGTGTCAATCCTTTACAGAAAGTTAAGAAAAATGATTTTCAAAAAAATAGCAGTGCTCCTCAGGTATTCTGATATATTTAAACTGATCCATGATCCCTTGTATGCCATAAATAGGCGTAACACCACGGTATGAAAAACATCCCATATCATCATTTTGTACCACCATGCTTTACTGTCTTCACAGTGCACTTTGGCTTGAATTCAGTGCTCAGGGGTCGTCTGACATACTGTCTACGGCCACTAGACCCAAAAAGAACAATTTCGCTTTCATCAGTCCACAAAATGTTGAGCCTTTTCTCTTTGGACCAGTCAATGTGTTCCCTGGCGAATTTGAACCCATTCAGGACACGTCTTTTTCTTAACAACGGGACTTTGCAAGGAGCTCTTGCTGGCAAATTGGCTTCACTTAATCATCTTCCGTACTCACTGGTAACTTCAGATGTTCCATAATCTTTCTGGAGGTGATTATTGGCTGAACCTTTGCCATTTTGGCTATTCTTCAATCCATTCGAACAGTAGTTCCACGCTTCCTTCTGCGTCTTTCAGGTTTTGGTTGTCACTTCAAGGCATTTGAGATCATTTCAGCTGAGCAGCCTATAATTTGCTGTACTTCTCTGTATGTTTTTCCCTCTACAATCAACTTTTTAATCAAAGTATGCTGTTCATCAGAACAATATCTGGAACAACCCATTTTACCCAGTATTTCAGAGAGAAAATGCGCTATGACCAACCTGTGCAACATTTGGCTCTTACCTTAAATAAGAGCCAAAATTGACACCCGTTCTTCTGCAGAATGAATGACTTCACCAATTGAACTCCTCACTGCTATTATTTTGAACAACCCCCTTTCAATCAATGCTTCGATTACTCAGAATGAGTGGCATGCATGTCCTAATTGTTGGGTTTGTTTTGTTTTCATTACTCTACTACACTTTCAAGTAAATTTTTTGCTATGTAGAAATATCACTTCGAAGCTTGTGGTACGTGCTTGACTAGCCCGCCTGCCATCCAGATTTGTTTCGCTGGTCCAAGTGTTTCTAACATACCTACTTCTCACCACCTTCCACTTACTGTGGTAAAGTTATGTTTGACATTCGCCTGACATTTAAGTTTCTTAGTATCGTACTTCAATATCCATCCAAAAATGTATATAAAACCTTAGTTTTTCAATGCAGAACCTCACATTTAAGAAATAGCGTTCACAAAAAAATTAACATTAGAACTTTTTAAAATATATGCTCCTTGTTTACTGCAGGACTTAGTTCATGCAGTTTTATTAAGTTTTGGGTGTATACTGTACAATAATGAGAGGAAAGAAACTCAAAACACAGGCAACTGTCCTATATAAAACTTTACCTGTACTGAGGAGATCCGATGACCAGTGCAAGACTGGTAAAGTGCAGCTAAATTGTCATTTAATTCATGTACATTGGTTTTATAGTTTAATGTATGATTTTGCACAATAAGTATTATTATAAAGGTTTAAATACGCAATCATCTGGGGACCTGAAAAAGATTAATCCAAAATACATTACTCCTTATGGAAAAAAAATTGGAATTCATACATATCACAATTCAAGCATCCTCCTGGAAAACTGTGTACAAATAGCAAAGTATCACACACTAGCTTTGCATAATCTTATGATTCCTCAGTGTTTCCATCAGTTATTGATGGGACACCTTTTATTGCAATACCATACCATCAGCACTTCATTCAAGTCTTCATAGTAAATAGCTCTGACTCACATGAAAGGTAAGGTTAACATCAATGTCATTTTGTGCTGGAACTGTAATTGTGGAAATAACATTTTGCTAAAAAAAGTGTCAGTAATTGTAATCAATTACTCAATCAACTATCCCTAAGATTAACTATAGCTAAATTACCTGGAACGTTAATTACCACACATTTAATTAACACACATCAGCAACCAACAATAGTCACAGGCATTTTTAACTAATATTAATGTCTTTATATCTGTTAGAAAACCTACATGAAGTCTTGGTGTCAAATCATTCTAAGCTATGCATGTATAACATAGTAGATGGTAGTAGGTACTGTTAACACATTGTCTTCCTGTATTTTGTTTTACTGTTACTGTGGTCCTGGAGGTACGGCTGTTTGTCCTACTGTATATGTGTCTGTAGACAGGTAGACATGCAAAACAGGTTTTTATTGGCATCCTGATATAATTGAGGTTTTATACAATGTATTTACACAGGATCTGTTGAGGTTTGATTGGTTGGATTATAATGCCAAGTTTAACACATATTTGTGTCATTTTATGACATGATCGATTTTATGTTTGCTTAGGATGTGTTCAGGTACTTCCAAAAAAAAAAAAAAAAAAACCCCAATCTATTAGAACCACAATAAAATTCAAATGAGACCACTTTAATGCACACCTACTACACAATGTGCAGTACATACAAACCAAAAGCGACTCAATTATAAATGATCAATATTAATAAAATTGTCCATTACGTTCAATACATCTCTACCACAAAAAAAAGTTTGTTGCCTGTCAGACGTCCTACAGTATCTTCATAGACTAGCAATCATCCAGTCTCTATGGTGCAGTTGCTATCACTGATTTACAGTGTCTCAGTATTTGAGTGATGGGGTTAGTTTCCACAGAGTGGCTCAGTGAAGTGGATTACAACACACAGACCTCAGCTGTGGTATTGGCTATTGATGCTGGGTCAGCCTTTTCCTGGCCGCCAAGCATTTTCTTCTTGAAGAGACGCACGCTGAGCTGCAACAACTCTTGGTCTATCACTGGAGTGCCGGTGTAGATCTGCTTGGTCGTCCCCTGCATTATTATTCATTCAAAATGTTATTTATAATATCATTCACAACTCAATAAAACTGAAACACAACTGAAAACCCTAGACAAAACAAGCAGCAATGTATGAATGGCAAACAGCATGGGAAAACATTTGGGATGTCTGTTCAATGTCACATTAATAACCATGGAAATTAATTTGTTTAGACCCACCATTCATCTCCTGATATAACAGCCTCCAGTCTTTTGGGAAGACTTTTTTAACTTGATTGTGTAACATGACTGCAGTTATTTGCTCCCATTCATCCAAGCCCTAATGTTGTATTATAAGGTTTGCTAGTAATTATTATTATTTTTTTTATTAATCCAAAAGGGGGTAAATAATTGTAAAGCACTATGGGTCTTCCATACCAATATCAGCAAAGCATTTCATTGTGGAAGTCACATTGTACATTGGGACACTGCCTTGCCAAATCAGGGCTTTAAACACAAGTGTTGCCATCAAGGTGTAATATTACTGTGACGAATAGATAGTCATTCCAACATACTTCACTGGAGCTCCACCTTCACCTAACTTTTTAACTACAATTGACAGTGTGCATACAGTCATGGAGTGCATATTAAATACATCAACCAATACTGAATCAACCAAATGTGACGTTTCTGTAAAATTCTGTGGTTTTTAGCATCGTCATCAGTATCCAAGCTTCAGGCTTTGCATTACCTTGTCATTTCTGAGGAGTTGTCTACGGATGGCAATGTCTCTGCGTGCACATAGAGCCTTGCCGCACAGCCCTAGGTTCTGCAAAAGGTTCGCCCTTTCCATCCTCCTGTTTAGAGCAGCCATGTTTAATACACCCAGGTCATGCTCAAACAGCTTTTCCACATCTGAAAAAAGAAGCTAGGTTTAAGATTTTAAAAGTCTAAAACCATAAAATCTATGTTTAAAAGAAACAAGTTCTGGTTTTCTATTTTCAGTGCCCAAACCAATACACACCCACATTACTGAGCTGCCCTGGATCTCTACAGTTCAAAACTGCATTATATAGAACCACTGAATGTGTAAACATTAGACTAATCACTTTTCTTTGGACATGTACAGCATTTAGCAGACACTCTTTATCCTGAGCACAAATCTGCTGAAACCCTGTTAGGACAAAAAGTACAGGTATGTTTTCTCCTCCTCAAAGGCTGTTCGGTAATCCCTACCTCCCTCAAATATAAACAATCAACTCTGTGTAGACGCCTGATCAGTCAATAGCACCGGTGAACATGGGATGTTTCACTGAAACCAATTGAAAACAGTCAATTCTGCTTTCAGAAATACAACCACGAATGAGAAAAAGTTGGGACAGTATGGAAAACGCAAATAAAAAAATAAATAAAAATAAAAATAAAAAAAAGATTTTCTTACATTTACTTTGACTTTTATTTAATTGCAGTCAGTATGAACCTGAGATATTTCATGTTTTGTCTGGTAACTTAATTTAATTTATTAATAAACACCCATTCCTGCATTTCAGGTCTGCAACACATTCCAAGAAAAGTTGGGACAATGGAAATTTAAGGTGAAAAAATTAATTAATGATGTGATTCCAAACAGGTGATGTCAACAGATGATTATAGTCATGGTTTGGTACAAAAGCAGCATTCAGGAAAGGCTAAGTGTTTGTTCAGCAAAGATGGCCAGAGGATCTCCAGTTTGTCAACAAATGTGTGAGAAAATTATTTAAACGTTTAAAAACTATGTACCTCAAAGAAAGATTGGAAGGGATTTGCATATTCCTCCCTCTACAGTGCATAACATCATTAAACAATTCAAGGAATCAGAAGGAATTTCGATACGTAAAGGCCAAGGGCGCAAGCTTAAGTTGAACACCCGTGATCTTCGATCCCTCATACGGCACTGCTTCAAGAACCGCCACTCAACAATAGCTGATATAACCACATGGCCAAGGGATTACGTTGGCAAACCTTTGTCAAGCACTACAATACAGAGTTACATGCACAAATGCTACTTAAAACTTTACCGTGCAAAAAAAGAAGCCTCATGTTAACCATGTCCAGAAACTGTGTCGAATTCTCTGGGCTCAGATGCATCTAGGATGGACCATCACACAGTGGAAACGTGTATTGTTATCAGCAACAAGTCCAAAAGCCTCTGTGATGGCAGCATTAATGCAGAAAAGTACATTGAGATCTTAGAGCAACATTTGCTGCCTTCTAGACGTCATCTTTTCCAGGGACGTCCATGTATTTTTCAACAAGACAATGCAAAACCACATGCTGCACACATTACAGAGTCATGGCCATGGAAGAAGAGGGTACGGGTACTGGACTGGCCTGCCTGCAGTCCTGACCGCTCCCCAATAGAGAATTTTGAAAGGAAAAATGCGACGACAACCCCGTACTGTTGCACATCTTAAGACGTGTTTGCAGGAAGAATGGGACAAAATAAAAGCTGAAACACTAAATCACTTGGTATCCTTGGTGCCAAAATGTCTTTTAAGTAAGGTGAAAAAGAATGACAACATTTCCATGCCATCCCAACTTTTTCTGATTTGGGGTTGTACATACTTCAAGTTATCAACTTGATACTTAAAAGAACAGACAACGAGGTAACCCACTTGCAACGGCAAGGCGTTTCCCTTCGAGACGCTTGTCACCTTTTGCAATACAAGAAATCAATACAAGTGTTGTTCATAGTACTAAAGCTACCAAACAATCCAACAAAGACTGCATGGCCAATCCAGAAGTTCTTACTATAGGCTACACAGTTTGTATATTAAAAACACAGTGGCACCCTGGAGGAGTAGTAAATTTAAATACTGTATATTATGACAGAATGAAGTTGAACAAACCCTCCTTGTTAGAATAAAATCAGAATTATTTATCATTACTGTGACTGTACTAATTTAATTGCTCCATCAGCTTATAGACTGGGCTTTCCTACTACAAGTTCTGGAGTGCCAGGATCCAGCACAGTTTGCTCATTTTCCTTGTTTAATAGTTGGATAACATGTGCTGAGCAGCAATTGTGACTACAGACCTCTGTGACTGGAACTGAGAAACCTTGCTATACACTAATTCTATATACTAAGTTCTATACACCACAATTTGCTTCTCTTGCCAAAAAAGTTTGTGTTGTAACACAGTCTAATTATAGCTGGGTTTTCCCACTAATCGCGTAATACTTTGGTTCCTCAGAATTCTACCAAGAGACCTCAGTTCCACTCTTACCTTTAGCATCATCCAGCTCTTTAATGCAGATCTCTTTAACATGGGCAAGGAGTTGAGGACCAGCCAGTCGGCGAGAGACACCTGCCCGCAGCAGCACAGCACCAGGAGTGAACCTGAGCAGTGCTGCCCCAGGTGTTCGGGCCTCCTGCTTTGGCTTAGGCATCAAGCTTGACCAGTCAACATCAATCACGTCAAGTGGTCCTAGAGAGCATAAAAAAAAAAGAGTGAGAAATCAGTAAGTAATCAGAGCTTCAAAATTCAAGTACATTCTTTTAGGTATCTTTTAAACGTGGTTTGTCTACAATTTATTGATTTTTTTGAGCAGATCATACATAATACATATTCTAATCATGTTAAAATGACTAGAGGTGTCAGCATTAATCAAACAATGACTATCAGTTACCGGTTAACCAGTTAATCAATTTCATTTCAATTAAATTCCAACAGATGATGTTTAATTCCAGTTGGGATTACAGCTACTCTCTGTACAGGGTAAAAAATCTGAATGCATATTACTCACATGCACATGTGGATCTGTGTGGAATGAAATGGCGATTTTGCATTGTGCTCTATTATGAAGGTGAAACTCTTATTAGCTCTTAAAGCTTATTATGTTTTAAAAACCACACTAATGTTGTCAAGAAGAGCTTTAGTATACCGACTACACCTTTATTCATTATGATTAGCATGTGTAGCATTTATAATGAACCGTTCCCTACAGACTCTGTATAAAACATTTATGATTAACTTTTTGATCATGGTGTTTTATGGTCATATTTCTGTTCTACATTACTGCCATGTTATCCCGTTTTAATCAATAAAGCACGTGCGAGTTGTTGACATGAAACTGTGATGCATTTTATATTTTGATGGGCTGGTGGTAGCTTGTGAAATTTGCACCCTAGAAGTTATGAGAGTACATAGCTATATTATGCTGTGGATTGCTGAATTCCATTCATGGCATACCTTAAAAATAAGTAGTGGCACAACTTTGGTAAGCCACTAGCACATCGTATTGAGTTAAATTATGCTGGTTACCTAATTCTTGTTCCTCCCGTGCTCATTGACCTAACTAATAACGGGTGAGTCAAAATTATGTTAACACTAATGGATCTATTCCCCGCAAAATGTGTGTCCGGGCTTTAAATGGTACTGTTGCTTGCTGGTTTTTGTGTGTTGAACATGATGGCGAACAGGTTAAGACTGTCCTGTAAATCATCTTACACATATGAAGTATGTATAGTATATGTATGGGCCATTGAAGCTTTAACATAATTTTGACTCACCCTGTAAATTAATTATTTGTTCACCCCTAAAATTAGATACTAGGTAGTATTAATGTGTTTATTCTCAATATATTAATTTCACTGAAATTAGATATCCAGGCCCTAAACAGGAAATTATATTGTGTGATCACTACAGTACCAGCATGCTCACTCTTTTTACTTTACACTCACACAACCTAAACATCTTTATCGTTGAGGCTTTTAGTACAAACACATCAAGTTCAATACTTAATACCTGGGATTTTTTCTTCATCCTGCTGATCATCTCTTCTCTGGCTGTCTGCCAAGATCTCATCTAGCTCATCGTCACTGATGGGTTCATACTCCTCTCCACCTGACACCACAGACTGAGCATCATCTCCCTTCACATCATCTTCTATGGACATACAAAAACAAACAAGCATTGACAGACCGATATTTAGATCCAGTAGTGACATCAATCTGAAGTAACTCGTTTGAAGTAACTTTTTGAACGATTAATTGTTTGAGTGCATACACCAGACCATTCAATGTTCACTATCAATCAAAAGATGACCCTGATAAAGAAACAAGATATATTAAATTATAAAAAAAAATTGTGGTCAAGTCTTTGTGCTGTGACATTCTTTGCAATGCAGATCAAATCAGATGAATTTGAGCATTTTATACACAGCACACACACACATCAGAATTACTAATTTACCAGGCCAGTCACCAGGCTCTGTTGGATAACAGTCTCATGGTGAACACTCTACTGGCGCTGTCTCAGTAGGGGGAGGGATCATGGTCAAAGCAGAGGTCTTTGTGATGGTGTAATCGCGACCTCTGCCAGCTAGTTGAGGTGCTTGCATGGGGAGCGGCTGATCACAGATGGCAGTGCGTGGCTCTTTGCATGCAAAGCTGCCCTCTATAAGTCCCCGGCTGCACAAGTTACAGAAGGGGTTCATGATAACCACAGCTGGAGTGGCTCAGTGATTAGTGGTTAAAGCATTGGACTTGTAATCAGAACTTTGCTAAGCTAACACAGTTAGCCTCATGCCATTCAAACCAATGGGATGAGGTGGCACAACGCTCTAGCATGACAAATAACATCCCCTTCCGAGTACCGAAAATGGTTAAATTGTTGCTGACAAGCCCAAATTGCAAATAAATGACATGTACACGTTTATACGAATTAAAAATCAATGATAGTTATTTTCAAACATAAATAAGTTCTGTTTTTTTTGTGAGAAAAGTTGTGCCGCACTGAATGCTGGGATTGCCTTCACTGCTAAGAATGCATTGGATGCTCCCTTGTTATTCAGTCAAATTGCCGTTCAAATTTAAGGTACCTTACTATTTTAAGGCATCTAAGAATTCGAACAGCCTTCTTCTCAGAAGCATGTGTAGGATGATGTAAAATGCTGTCTATGAAGAGAGCTAGGTTTTCGAACACACCCATACTAAATAGGATTTGAATGTCAACTGTCTCTTGTATAGGCTATGCAATTAATTAGTCTGGTTTTAGCTGAATCTGCACCTGAAGAATCAGACCAGCAGCAAATTGTGCGAATGAAAAAAAAGTATTAGATTCCCATCGAAGTTTAAAACAAAAGGTTTCTCTCACCATCAAGGCTATCTATCTTTTCCGCCTCACATGAGTCCATTTGAACAAGTGGTTCGTCTGCAGAACTGGGTTTGTCCATGTCCATGAGTACGTCTCTAGGCAGCAGTGGCTCATAGTCTCCACGCTCCATTCTTATCTCCACTCTGCCCTTAGGCTCCCCTAGTGGTGGAAGGTCAAAAGGCAGCATGCGCTCACGCTCACCCCTGTCTCTCTCCCGGTCCCTCTCTCTGTCCCTGTCTCTATCCCGTTCTCTATCCCCACGTTCACGCTCAAGGCGTTCATGTGAGAGTAGCCCTTCTGGCAGAAGTCGCTCCCTCTCGCGCATTGCACGCAGGTCCCGCTCTCTTGTTGGCTCCCGGTCAGGACGAGGAAGGAGGGGCTCCCGGCCTCGGCTACACCACTCACGGGGCTCTGGCTCCCAGTCACGCTGCTGCAGTGGAGGCTGGTTCTGCACCTGCCGCTGATCCCTTCTGTCACGTTCAAATTGGTCACGCTCACGGCTGTCATACGAGCCGGCACGAGAACGACCCTGCCGCTCTGACTCTGGGGAGCTCCGCCGAGAGCTGTGACTTCTCGAGTCTTGCCGGTCTGCAGAACAACATAAAGCAAATAACTTTTCATTTTTAACTATTTAGAACAGAACAATGTCCACACTCTACTCTCAGATCACCTTGGTTCCAAAAGTGTCAACGTATTAGTAAAACTTATGAGTTTAAAGATTTCACTGTCCACCATCAAGGAGATGTCAAAGCTACTAGAACAACGGGCTAGTAAATAAACAAAATACATTTTCCCCAAGCCCATTACTGATCTGACATCAAGTTCAGGAACTGAGTATCGAGTAATAGCAATCCTAATACATTACAGAAATATTCAGCTTTATACAAAAGCTTTATACAAAAATACCTGTGCAGCCACTCTTGAACATAGCAAATACTAAAAAAAAACAAAAAACTAAAAAGTACATTTTTAGAGATTCAACTAGCTGAAATTATAATATCCATTATGTAATTTGGCATAAATAAGAAAAAAGCAAAATAGTAGCATTTTTCACTGGTGGACTCGGACATTTGGCTTTAATGATAAAATAATTCTTTTTTTTCTTTTAGAACTTCATAGTACATAGTACAAGTTAATCCCTAAAGTGAACAAAAAATTCATAGCTTCATCATAGTATTTACCCTTAAAAGAATTCCAAATTTGTATTTATAAATGCAATAGAGATTTGTGTTACCAGAAGAGGTGCTGCGACTTGGTTCGCCTCTCCTCAATTGGTCGATCCTTGACTTCCTCTCTTCTCTTCCTCCAATCGTCTCACCTGTTGCCACCCTCTCTCGTTCTCTTTCTCTCTCTCTGTCCCGATCACGGGAATTAGCCCCCTGTCTATGCGCTCGCCGTGAGCGTGACCCCTGATCATCGCCGCGATGGGCAGAGTCATTAGAGGGTGATCGGAGTCTATGTGAGGGTGCCCGACTTGGGTTGCTTCCCATGCTACTACTGCGTTGCTGATGTGGGTCAACCTGTTGAGGTTTCCGCAACATGTGCTGAGGCAGAAGTGGCTGCAGTGGGAGGTTCTGCATCAGCATGGGTGGGTCAGGTAATAGAGGAGCAAGGTTTCGACGGGGCAGCAAACGCTCTAAAGGTCGCTCTGATAAAGTTTCTGTGCGTTCTGGGACCTCCTCATCTGACCAATCGCTAAAATTGGTTTCCATCTTCATTGGTGGGGCAGCGGGGAGTAGTGCCCGCTGAGAAGGCAGGTCTTCTTTGTTGATTGGTGGAGGTGTCCGTGGGCCACGACGCCTCTTGCCCATTGGCTGTTCATCTTCAGATTGATCTGATTCAGCACCTCGTGAACGTCTGCGCTTACGCTCTGGGCATTTCTTTTTGCCAGGTTTGGGTGGGGAAATAAGTGGGCGCAGGGTGTCTGAGGCAGCTGAAGAGAAGGAAGCAAGAGGTGCAGAAGGCTCAGTGTTGAAGCGGTCTCCGCTTGCACCAGCACTCGCATCATCTTTACGGTTTTTCTTTAAGTTTTTTTTCAGAGATTTGTGTTTCTTCTTACCCTCCTCTTGACCACCGCAAGTGGAGTCTCGTCCCTCAGCACCCCCAGAGGTAGGAGGTGGGCTGACGTCTCTCTGTTCTTTACCCCGTCTAGACTCGGAAGCAGTTGCATCTGGACCATGATCTCCACGACGCTCCGCCCCTCGAACTGAACTCCGATCGCTTCGAGACTCAACCTCTTCAACCCGACCACGGACATCTTTCTTATCAGAACGTCGGTCACTGTCCCTCCAACGGGTGGATTTGTCATCAGTGGATGTTCTTGTAGGTGAGCGACTTGGCTCAGGAGGACGCACCACCTGGCTCAATAGCCTATGTTTATCACCTATGCAAATAACAAATACTGAATGGTTTGAATTCTGAAAGATCATATTAATAAATCTTAAAGAAAAAGCATGGACTAATACAACTAGTACAGACAGAATAGCATCTCACCCATTCACTAATTCTACCATAATTACCAATTATGCCACCATCAGAGCCTAAAGAGCTAGAACAGGCAACTCAACATTAAGAGTACATATTTCGCACAACCTTAGATAGTGTAGCCCCAGTTAAAACTAAATTGATTTAGGAGAAAAAGCCTCCTCCATGGTACAATGACCACACATGTGGTCTAAAACCTAACTGAGTATAAACATGCACTAATAAAAGCTAAATCTTCATATTATTCCTCCTTGATAGAGAATAATAAGAATAATAAGAAAGCATCAATTCACTTTGAGCAGCATGAGTGATAATAGTAACTTCCAATTAAATTCCTTTTATCCAATCTCCCAAACTGAGCTAACTGCATTGATTAAAAATCAACAATAATGTTGTTATCTGCATGAAGAGTGTTCATGAAACATTTCAGTTGTGACCCAACCATAGTACTGAAACAAACTGCATTAATTAGAGTAGTTAATAATTTTTTAATGTCCTCTGATAAGGGCTGCACCTCTTTTCTTGTACTATTAGAACTTAGTGCAGCATTTAATACTGTAGATCATAACATTTTACTGGATAGGCTAGAAAATACAGTAGCTGTTAAAGTGCTTGCACTTTCTTGGTTTAAATCCTATCTGACTTACCGCTCTGTCTATCTAAATAATAAATGTTTGGAAACTACAAAGGTAGTCAGGTAGGAAACCAGAGGGGTCAGATTATTTACACTTTATATACTACCATTAGGAAAAATTATTCATAAACATGGAATCAATTTTCACTGCCATGCAGATGACACAAAGCTGTATATATCAGTGACATTAACACAATCAGTAAGATTGAAAATGCTGCTGTTTCAAATAAACACCAGCTACTGGAACATTGTGTGACTCGCTTTCCTTACAGTTGGGAGGCCTAATTAAACTGGCTATTACCACAGAATGGTAGCCAAGTTAGACTCCCAAAGGTTAGCTCCCCTGAGTTTTCTGTCAGTCAAAGCAGAACTGAACTAGTGACCTTGGCAACTGATGTACTTTTGCCTCTACTTGGCTCTGTAAAGTAATAATAATAATAAATTCAACTTACATAGCGCCTTTCATAGTACCCAAGGATGCTTTACATAGGAATCATAATCACAAACAAGATCAAACAGAAACAAAGTGCTGAGTAAACAAGAACGTTTTAAGAAGAGATTTAAACTCAGAGAGACAAAGAGTAAAATTTCCTGCTCTCATCTACATCAAAAGCAAGTACCGCTTATGATTAACGACTACTTGTAACTGAAATTGAACCACAAATTTCTACAATGTGCTCGTGTGCTAATGTTGCATTCTATCATCTGCGTAATATCTCTAAAATAAGAAAAAAAAAAACTGTTTTAATAACGCTGAAAAACTGATCCATGCATTTATAACTTCTCAGTTAGATTACTGCAATGCTCTTCTAACTGGATACTCTGGTAGATCCATAAATGAACTTCAGTGGGTTCAAAATGCAGCAGCTCAGGTACTAACTATAACTAGAAAGTTTGATCACATTAGCCCCGTTCTATCATTTTTACACTGGCTGCCAACTAATGTGTGGTTAACTAATATGTAGAATGGAGTGAATATTTCAGCCAGCTACAGCCAGTGCCAGCTTTCAGCACAACTTTGTGCCACCTGGAAAATATTATCTCAGTAGGTAATGACGATCAATTCATTACCCACCACTATCAGTATTTACCTTTCTCATCCGCACTGTTGTAGCCTTCACTGTCAATAGGGCTGCCATCTCGTGCTTTTTTAGGAGAGGGTCGGGGACTGGGAGTGTCCAAACGGTGCCTCTTACGGCCACTAAAAAAACATGGTTTTACTAAAGGTTATTAATGAAACATTAAAAATACCTGAACATGTTCATTTATAAAAAGCACTGCATGAACCACATAGCATAGAACACCTACCCCTTTTAGTATGATTCTCTTTAACATTGTGGTAACAATGTTGGCAGGTAATACACACACATTGGCAGGTAATAAACATTGACATTTTACTTTGTGATGTAGCGTGCTGACAATGTTTGATGTATGCGTTTATGTACTGAGTGCACTTAGTCCCGTTGGGGATTCCATAGTCAAAGAAAAAGTGTGCTTTTCTACACACATGATCATCTCTCTGTAGTCTGTGCTGTGCGCTTTAGTTTGTCCCGATAGTTCGTCTATGTAAATTTAATTTCTTTCTTTATAAACTAAACAAACTCTAAAGCTGCTTGGTTACGCTTCAGCGCCGAGACTCTGAACTCCTTGGTTCGAAACTTGCCGTTGCAACCGGTCGGCTGGGCGGCATCTAACGGGCATAATTGGTTTCTGCTAGGGCGGGATGACCGGACAATGTGAGTGGGGTCTTCAAATGCTGTGTAAAGAGATTGGCAGATAGAGAAGCGCCTGTGCAGGTGAAAAAGGGTTCTGCTAAGGGCTGCGCATGGGTCGTCGGAGATGTGAGCAGCAATATACCCACCTCAACTGCAATTGGGGATCCCCCAACAGCGAAAGACAAATTGACTACACTAAATTGGGAGAAAATGCAAATTAAAATACAACCCAAAATCAGAAAAAGTTGGGACAGTATGAAAAATGCATATAAAATAAAAATGCAGAGTTCCTTACATTTACTTTGACTTCTATTTGATTGCAGACAGTATGAACCTGAGATATGTTTTGTCTGGTCAACTTTATTTCATTTATTAATAAACATCCATTCCTGAATTTCAGGCCTGCAACACATTCCAAAAAAGGTTGGGACAGTAAAACATTTACCACTTTGTAAATGTTGCCATTCCTTTTCACCACACTTAAGACATTGTGGCACCAAGGATACCAA
Organism: Trichomycterus rosablanca; assembly: GCF_030014385.1. Lineage (NCBI taxonomy): Eukaryota > Metazoa > Chordata > Actinopteri > Siluriformes > Trichomycteridae > Trichomycterus > Trichomycterus rosablanca. The sequence goes on along the minus strand of NC_086002.1, from coordinate 16,820,076 downwards.
GCTATTTAGTGTTTTAGCTTTTATTTTGTCCCATTCTTGCTGAAAAACATATCTTAAAATGTGCAACAGTACGGGGTCATCGCTGTTGCATTTTTCATTTCAAAATTCTCCACACATTCTCTATTGGGGAAAGGTCAGGACTGCAGGCAGGCCAGTTCAGTACCCATACCCTCTTCTTCCACAGCCATGCCATGGACGTGCCTGGAAAAGATGACGTCTTGAGGGCAGCATACGTTGCTCTAAGATCTCAGCTCATAAGATCTGCATTAATGATGCCATTACAGAAGTGTAAATGACCTTTGCCAAGGACACTGACACAGCCCCATACCATGACAGACCCTGGCTTTTGGACTTGTTGCTGATAACAGTCTGGATGGTCCTTTTCATCTTTGGTCCGGAGAACACGGCGCCCATTTTTTCCCAAAAAAAGACCTGAAATGCTGATTCATCTGACCACAATACATGTTTCCACTGTGTGACAGTCCATCGTAGATGCCTCCGAGCAAAAGTCGACGCTGCTTCTGGACATGGTTAACATAAGGCTTCTTTTTTGCACGGTAAAGTTTTAAGTGGCATTTGTGCATGTAACTCTGTATTGTAGTGCTTGACAAAGGTTTGCCAAGGTAAACCCTTGCTCATGTGGTTATATCAGCTATCGTTGAGTGGCAGTTCTTGATGCAGTGCCGTCTGAGGAATCAAAGATCACGGGCTTAAGCTTGCGCCCTTGGCCTTTACACACTGAAATTCCTCCCGATTCCTTGAATTGTTTAATGATATTATGCACTGTAGAGGGAGGAATATGCAAATCCCTTTCAATCTTTCTTTGAGGTACATTGTTTTTAAACATTTCTATAATTTTCTCACACATTTGTTGACAAACTGGAGATCCTGTAGTCATCTTTGCTCATTAAAGACTCAGCCTTTCCTGGATGCTGCTTTTGTACCAAACCATGATTACAATCACCTGTTGACATCACCTGTTTGGAATCATATCATTATTTAGTTTTTTACCTCATTACTAGCCCTAAATTGCCCCCGTCCCAAATTTTTTTTTGGAATGTGTTGCAGGCCTGAAATGGAGGAATGGATGTTTATTAATAAATGAAATGAAGTTGAGCAGACAAAACATGAAATATCTTGGGTATAAACTGTCTGCAATCAAATAAGTCAAAGTAAATGTAAGGAACACTGCATTTTTATTTTATAAGCATTTTCCATACTGTCCCAACTTCTTCTGATTTGGGGTTGTAGAAAAAAAAAAAAGCTGCTTGGTTATACTAGGACAGGGGTGGGCAATTAAATTTTCCAAGGGGCCACATAAGAAACTGGGACTGTTGGGGAGGGCCACGACATGCACTCAACCACCCACCTCACAATGCCCAGGTCTGCACTAGGACCTCCTCATAGTGCAAATAAACCAGTAAATGTATGGCACTTGAAAAATGTCAAATCGCTAAAATGTGAATGTCACAGCAAATTGTTACAAGGGAAAAGGCTCATTTCACGGTCCATGATGCAACTTTCACGGGCTTACCAATAATACATAGAACCAGTCAAGATCTGGAAAATATGACATTAAGACTTAACTTGTTTAACCACTTGAAAAGACTCACCCATTCTTTCGGTCCTCATGACCATCCCGGCTGGAACGCTCATCACGTGTCTCCTCTCTCCTCTCTCTCCTGTCCTCCCTGGCCTTTTCTCTCTCCTCCCATTCTCTCTGCCTCTCCCTCTCTCTGAGCTCCCTTTCTCGCTCCCTTTCCTTCCTCTCCCGTTCTCTCTCTCGTTCTCGCTCACGTTCCCGTTCCCTTTCACGCTCCTCTCGCTCTCTCTCCCGTTCTTCCCTCTCTCGTTCCCGCTCTCTCTCCCTCTCTCTTTCCTCCCTCTCTCTTTCCTCCCTCTCCCTTTCTCGTTCCTCTCTTTCCCGGTCTCTCTCTCTGACCCGGTCCCGCTCTCTCTCGACCTCTCTTTCTCTATCCTTTTCTCGTTCCCGCTCCCTTTCTCTGTCTCTGTCTCGCTCCCGGCCCCTGTCCTCTCGTCTGACATCTCTCCGGTCTTCCTGCTCCGTTTCGTCACTGCGGCTTTGGTAGCGGCCAGGAGAGGCCGCTCTCTGATCTGCTAACACACATGCAGCCTTAGGTTATACCTTGTGTAGTGTGATACATGTATTTGTATTTATTACAGCAGTCTAAATAACTCTGGATACTATTGTGCTTTTTAAAAATTAAAATCTCTTCATAACATTTTTACTTTGTAATTCAAATTCACAACACAAGTGTGCAAAAAAGGCAAGGGGTTGTACCATAATGCAAACATACTAAAATATTCTACATATGCACCCATCCCCAATCTAGTCATATCCAATTACTAGTTGTATCTCTCCGCTTACACATGCGCCATCATTGACTTGTGCAGTCTGCAAACTGCTTCTTTTCACCTACACAAAGCTGGTTGCTGAATCACGTATGGAGAATCACACACTGATCTCTTCGAATCTCTTCAGCCTGCCATCCCTGAGACATAGCCAATCATGTCTGTGTAGTTTTCTGGCCGGCCAATAGCAAAGCTAGCAAGGGCTGGTGTACGGATCCCCGTAATGTGTGACGGCAATGATCTTGACTGCTGGTGAAGTTTACAGTTTTATTTCCTTCTTTCAACGTAGTACACATTAAATAAACACAAACTACAACCACCGTAAGAGCTTGTGCCTCAATTACGGGTCCATTAAACTAATAAACATTAAGCATACACTGTTAGTACTGTCTCTGATAAGCGCTGTAACCTTACTGATGATCTCATAGACCGGAACCAAAACAAAAGGTAACTGCTGATGAACTTTGTCAAAATAAAAGCTCCCTTTTACCTTAGTGCATTAGATGGCATAAGCCTATGTACTTCACAAAATTAAATATTAATAAGAAAGCATTCATGTCAATAACAAAAATAGAATAACTGAGATATTAATCAGGTGATTCACCTAAAATAATAAACCTTTCAAGTGGTTATTTACAGCTAGCATGTTTTATCTTTTTGCCACCAGAGAGCCCAAAATGTACATTTCTAAATACTGGCAAAGTCAGAAGTAAATGCTCTGTTGTTATAATTTGTTTACATTTAACAAGAATAAAACACCATGCTGGCTTTTTCAATAGTGCAGCCTTTTGAACAAAAATAAGCCAGCGATTTGACTTTAATTTTTTATTAATTCTTATAAAATCACATAGAGCTTGTTCCTACCTCTGTCCCTATGGTCACGGCGATCTCGGTCTGCCTGACTTCCGCGCCGATCATAAGAGGAGTCTTTGACCTGCTCTCCACGTTGCCTGTCACCATCGTGGCGATCACGCTCTGTCCCTCTCTCCACATTTCTATCAGAGCTTTTCTCTCTTTGGCTGCGAGTCTCCCATCCGTCCTGCCCACCACCTTCTCCCTGTAAAGAACGAGATCCGCGAGCTGACCCTGGGGAAGGGAAATAGTGCTTTAATAGATTTATGAAACATCTCAGAGCATTCACAGATATCAAGAATATTTGTTACCTTTATCACCAGTTTCTGCCGCTCGTCCTCGTCCTCTTCCCATTCGTTCTGTTCGGGAGTCATTTCTGCTTTCTGTCCTTCTCTCGCTGCGGTCCTCCTCTCTGCCATGTCCTCTTCCATAACTTTTTTCCTCCTGTGCCGATACATCCTCCTTTCTGTGAGAGTCATTTCTCTCTTTGTCTTTTTCTCGCTCCCTCTCCCTGTCCCGGTCTCTTTCTCTGTGTTCCAGGGTTTCTCGGCCAGACCGGTCTCTAGCATCCCTTGCTTCTTTGAGTTCACCAGTGCGGTATTGACGGTCATCACGAGCATAACGACGATCTCTGTCAGAGTGACGGTCTCGGCTTTCTCTTGTCTCTCTATCATCTCTTGAGGAACTTTGATCAGCTTCATAACTGCGATCTTCACGCCCGCTATCTTTCTCTCGCTTCCCGCGGCTCTCTAATTGCAGGACAAAAAAAAAAAAAGGCACCGTCAGCAATTTATGCAAGCAGTCTGATATTTCAATGGGGAGGTAGCAGGGTTCATACACCTTTTCCACGGTCAAATTCAAGCACTTTTCAAGCACTTTCAAGGTCCATTTTCAAACTTGTCCAGCACCTTACAGCTGTGGTAAACTACATATTTATACAAATACATACACTAAATTGCCAAAAGTATTCACTCACCCATCCAAATCATTGAATTCAGGTTCCAAGTCTAAAAGTATCTGATGTTTAATGTACTTAATTATCAAAAGTAATTTTCTGATATTAAATGTACTTAAGTATTAAAAGTAGAAGTAAAAGTAAATGCTGTTAGTATAAACGTAAGCTGTCATTTTAAAAAATATGAAGATTTTAAGCTTGTAAACCAACTTAACCTATTTTCTTTCTTCCATCTGAACATGATTTGTGCCAATTCATGATTATAATCAGCTGTTAACATTACCTATTTTTTTTTTACCTTATTACTAGCCCAGTTCCAACCTTTTTTAAGAATGTGTTGTAGCTTAAAATGCATTTATGTGTTTGTTAAGAATTGAAGTTGACCAGACAAAACAAGAAATATTTTGGGTTCATATAAGATGAAATAAGAGTTGATGTAAATCTAAGAAACACTGCATCTATTTTATTTGCATTTTCTATACTGTCCCATTTTGAGTTGGGTAGTACATTCAAGTCATAGATACTGTATATATCCCAATAACCTAAAACCACTAAAATTTGGTGGGATTAATTTAAAGCAAAACTCAAGAGAGTTCAACAAAACGTGTGGCAGTTTAAGCACTTCAATTATCTATATCAATATTCTAACCTTAAGAAAACACCATTTCTAACTTATATGTCAACTTCATGCAGCAGCTGAAAATCATTCATGAAAAGTTGGAAAACAGGAAAAGCAAATATATAAATTTTAAAACATTTTTAACCACTGATCTAATTTACAAGCGCAGATTCGTCAAACCTGCGTGCAGTTTGTCACTCAACATTTAGCTAAAAAAAATTATTTTGTAGTAACAAGCAACGAATTTGCATACGTCAAATGTATCGGAGTTAGGGTTGCCAACTTTCAGAACTGGAAATAAGGAACACCCTGGGCTGGCGGGTTGGCGGATAGGGTTGCACCTATAAATATATTACGGGTCTTACCAAAATGTTTAATAACATTTATTATTTTCATTCTTTATAATAATAAAAAATCAGAACCATGTTTTAGGTAAAACAACATGCATGAAGAACATGTAACATTTTTTCCCAATAGTGCAAACAACATTTTTACATAATCCATCTTGACACGGGCATGTACTCCTTCAAGAATTCTTGCAATTTTACTTTAAAAAAAAACTAAACAGACCTGGTATTATAAAAAATTTCTCACTTTTTATTAAATCATAAATTATTCTTGTTTAGTTTATGTATTACAGTGGGAACTGTTTGGAATAAACTTTATTGTGTGGCATCTTTTGCTGGCATGTAATGCCTAGTTCACACTACACGATTTTTGCCCTGATTTTCACTCGGCGACTGGTCGGCGATTGATTTTCCGGGTCGGGAGCAACTCAGCGTTCACTCGGCGATCAAAACTCGGCTCTCAGTCGCTAAGTGTGAACTATCCAACAACTCGACCCGACCGGCTCGCCGACCGCTCGGCGACCGGATCGAGTTTTCTAGCACGTCAGATATCTGATCTCAGATGGGCAACTGGGAATGAGTGACATGTCAAACAGCCAATGAGAACGCAGGATACAGCGTGAAGGGAAATGCAGAAGAGGATATAGTTTATATCAGGATACACCGGCACACACACGTAGTATTTCTGATTTGATCGTCCTCTACAAAACATAACACCCACGCTGCATTACAAAATTATTAATTAACATCCACTTTACTACAGAACAAGCCATATACTGTTTGTGTTGCCAAATCCACTCAGATTCATTTATTTTTCCTCTGATTTTACGCTGCACATCAGACCACAAAAACTTTGATCGCTCGCTACTTCTTGACGTGCATTTTTGGACGTGGTATCATTAAACCCCTCGTCACTTCTCACGTGTGTTTTTGTAAAGAAGAAAAAAAAAGGAGACCAGAGAAGCTCGCCTGCGATTCCAGTTGGTGATGGATCGTGTAGTGTGAAACACCCTATCGCCGATCAGTCGTGTAGTGTGAAATATACACCGACTAAAAGACTCCCGAGTGCAAGAGATTCAGTCGTGTAGTGTGAACTGTACAGCGACCTGACGACTTGGAAAGTCGTGTAGTGTGAACTTGGCATAACTTTTTTGTATTATATTTTGTTAGAATTTCATATCACATGTACACTGTCAATTTAATATTTTCTTCCACAGTAATTTTAGTTAACCAAACTAGATTTGTTCTTAGGGTAATTTTTGCTGTAGTTCAGCTTCTTCCAGTGTGGAAGTCTCTAATCTGCAGCATTTCTCTCCCACTGATAAAAATACGGAATAAAGTGTGTCCCGTATCAGTTCAGTACGGAACACCGCGTTAAGTTTCCAAATAAGGAATGATTCCGTATTTTACAGGACGGTTGCCAACCCAAATCATAGTAAAAGTACACATTTTCTATAGAAAATTTAGTGAAGTGAAAGTAAAAGTTGCCGAAAATTTCTATACTCCAGTAAGATACTCCAAAAACTACCCAAGTACTGTAACGAAGCCGGTCACACATGAAAAGAAACTGGCAGATCGCACTCACACACTAGCTGTCGGTCGCGAACGAGCCCTTTGAGCCAACTATTTTTACGTGAACAATGGGAGCCGACTCCCGTCCAAGAGAAGTTACTTTCTTTCCTTTTCGTAACTTAAAACAAGACAGAATGTTAGGGTGATCTTCTCCACGGAACAGGCAGGCACTCCACATGCAGAAGTGGTAACACTGAAGAGCCGTTTTGGAGCAGAAAGAAAAAGAGTCGACTCTTCTTGGTGAGCCAAGCCAAATGGCTCACCAAAAAGAGCCAGAATTCGCATCACACACAGGCAGCAGTTTTCATTTTAGGTTCTGCAAACTTTTTTATTTCTCCAACTAATAAGCGAACTATTCGGTCAGATAGCTATTTGTGGTGAAAGAAATAGTTACGATTTCAAGCACTTTCAAGCACTTTATCCAAAATTCCAGCACTTTTCAAACCTGGAAAATACGACATTAAAATTCAAGCATTTTCAAGGATTTCAAGCACCTGTACAAACCCTGAGGTAGAAAATAAATAAATATATATTAAATGTGTAAAAAAAAAAATCCTTCCTACCTTCTCTGCGTTCATGATGTCTGTCGTGGATAGGACTTCTTTCTCTTTCCCTCTCCCCTCTTCCTTTATCTCTCTCCCGACCCTGTGAGTGGTGGCGGGAGGCTGGGCTGGACCTTTGAGGGGAGGTGGGTGAATGGGAACGAGAACGATGTGAGGTCTGGGTAATCGTGGGGGAGGACGTCAAGGGTGGGAGATCTCGCTGATAGGATGGAGAAGTAGAACCCCGGCAGTGACGAGGGGAGGGAGAGTGCCGTTGATGGGAAGAGCTAGAGTGAGAGGAGGGGGATTGGTGAGGGCGAGATGGTGGAGAGGGGCTCCTATGATGACGTGGTGGAGTACAGGATCTGAGAGACAACATACAAAGGACACTAAATCACTACACTGTACAGTACATATGACCTCTAATAGAGCTTATGATCAGTGCAGCCCAGGACTTCTAGAAACAGTGTTGACTGTGTAAATACAGTTTATCAACAACAATTAAGTTTAAATTAATTAAGCTTTATCCCCATAATACTAGCACAAATGCACTGCAACATTAAGCGCTAGGGTAGCAGTTTGCATGTCGCAAAACAGAAGATTTTAAGGTGAAAATATGCTAGGGGTGCATACATGAAAAAAACAGGCATCCACAAGACAGAGATTTAACCAATTACTGTCTGTATGTTGATTAACTGAAATCAAATTCTACAATAAAGTTAGTACTTTGTTGTACTGCTGCTGTTATAAGAAGTCATGTTTATAAGACAAATTCTAAACTTTCACATGAGAACATATTCATACACATAATAACCATCAAAACCACTTACACTTGGTGTGCCATTGCGTTCTATGGAGTGAGGTGGTCCTACTAACCTTTCCGCTGTGCTACCCCAAGTGTTGCACACTGCACATATTTGCCGCTTTAACACTAAGTTTTTAGTGCTTGCCACTGTGCATGTGAAAGTTTAATCTGACTGAACTCTGACCCAATTTGCCACTGAGCTTTTTACAGTGCCACCAATGAGATAAATTGTTTAAATGATAGCAACAAGTGAAGCACAGACAGAGCGGAGAGAAACTAATCCTCAATGTGTGTAATCATGGTTTGGTACAAAAGCAGCATGCAGGAAGACTGAGTCATTAATGACCAAAGATGGCTAGAGGATCTCCAGTTAGTCAACAAATGCATGAAAAAATTATTGAAATGTTTAAAAACAATGTACTTCAAAGAAAGATTAGGAGGGATTTGCATTTTTCTTCCTCTACAGTGCATAATATCATACAGTCAAACCAGAAGGTCTGCACACCCCTTTCACGTTCTCCATGTTTTATTACATTACAGACTCATTCAATAATAGATTTTCATTTTTTTTGTCAAAAATTTCTACACAAAATAGCCCACAATGTGAAAGCAGGTTTTTAGACATTTGTGCCAATTTATTAAAAATCTAAATGTGTAAAATATCATGACAATGACACCCAAAAGTGAGCTGAGGTACATTTTGTTTTCACTGATACCGCTTGAGATGTTTCTACAATTTAATTGGAGTCCACCTGTGGTAAATTTAATTGATTGGACATGACTGGGGATTGCCAACACCTGCCTACATACAGTCCCACAGTTAACAGTGCATATCAGAGCAAACTCCAAGCCATGGGGTCAAAGGAATTATCTGCAGACCTCAGAAACAGGATTGTGTCAAGGCATATTTCTGGAGAAGGGTACAGAAAAATTACTGCAGCTTTACAGGTCCCAAAGAGCACAGTGGCCACCGTCATTCGTAAATGGAAGAAGTTTGGAACTAGGGTTGGGCGATATTGCCGATTTTCATACCGTCATCAGGAAATACCGCAATACGGTATTAATAATTACAATATTTCAATGTTTTATTATAAAAAGATTTAACAATCTGAACGTCAAACATTGCTTATCTTATCTGATCTATAATAAATACGCATAAGTATAAATGCATGGGTATCAATTACACTTTAACACAAACATTAACACATAACATTTTGGCATTGTAATCTCTCTCTGCCCACACAAAACAGAATAATAGCAGGCTACACACTTATATATTTCAAAAGTTAACTGCTTAGGTTATAGTTACAGCTATTTCTTAAAAGTGTATGAACGTGTACGATTAGTTATGCCTGTAATCCAGAATTAAGTTCTATACCGTGACAAAAAATATGAATGTAAATGTTCATGTTGCAATGACGGTGATGTAAAATAATGTTAAAATAATTCAAAATCCAAACATTTGAGTGGTTAACGAGAACGCTACTTTAAATGTCACACAAGCTCAGTGCAAAACAACTTGAGCACAGAAACGGTACAAATCCGATCTATTCCCTACACACTCGCTTCCTACGCCCTATAGTGCGCTTAACATTCTTAAAGGGCCAGACAATATATTTTATAATTCACATTACACGACAGGTGAGACATTCTTTTTTCTTAATATAGCGCTTTTATTTAGGTAAAAATAGTTCTTACATAGGCAGGAAAATCTATGAGTCAGAACAGCGGATTGGGCGTAACGTTATTATTACTGTTTGCTCCTTTTTCTCAACACTTGTGCCCGATTTACACTGAAGATATATTTAGTAAATGAGTACATGTCCGCACATGCACGCGCTTGTGTTCATTTCCGGTTGAGCTGATAAAAAATGTTGATTTAGAAAAATTAAAAGACGAGCCGTTTTTCAGTTTCTGCTTGTTAGCTCACAGCTAACGCTAGCCAGTGTGGCTCTTCACTCGTCCCTCTGTGTTATCACCAGTGAGCACCCCACAGCCAATCAGCGAGCTCCAACCGCCTACCCCTCCCACCGCTCCCTTACTGTGGATGCACGTATGTCCTAAAGTCTCAGTTTTCAAGGTAAACCTGAAGCAGAAATCTGGCGCTTCACATTTAAAAAATACCGTCACCATTTGTGAATACCGTCACCATTTTTAAATACCGCGGTATACGGTAATATCGTCATACCGCCCAACCCTATTTGGAACCTCCAAAAATCTTCCTATACCTCGCCGCCCGGCCAAACTGAGCGATCGGGGAAGAAAGGCCTTGGCCAGGGAGGTGAGCAGGAACCCGAGGGTCACTCTGAGAGAGCTCCAGTGTATTTGTGTGGAGATGGGAGAACCTATCAGAAGATCAACTATTCAGGCAACCATTTACGCCTTTATGGTAGAGTGGCCAGATGGAAGCCACTCCTTAGTAAGAGACACATGACCGTTCGCTTGGAGTTTGCCAAAAAGCACCTAGAGTACTCTCAAACCATGAGGAACAAGATTATCTGGTCTGATGAAACAAAAATGTAACTTTTTGGCCTGAATACCAAGCATCACGTCTGGAGGAAACCAGGCACCACTCATCACCTGGCTAATGCCATCCCTACAGTGAAGCATGGTGGTGGCAGCATCATGATGTGGGGATGTTTTTCAGCAGCGGGACCGGGGAAACTAGTTCTGATAGAGAGAAAGATGAATGCAGCTAAGTACACCGAGATCCTCAAAGAAAACCTGCTCCAGAGCGCTCTGGATCTCAGACTGGGGCAAAGGTTTACCTTCCAACATGACAATGACCTGAAGCACACAGCCAAGAGCACAAAAGAGTCGCTTCGGAGAAAGTCTATGAATGTCCTTGAGTGGCCCAGCCAAAGCCCAGACCTGAATCCAATCAAACATCTGTGGAAGGTGTTGAAAATGGCTGTGTACCGACACTTCCCATCCAACCTGACGGCGCTTGGAAGGATATGCCAAGAGGAATCGGCAAAAATGTCCAGAAACAAGTGGGCCAAGCTCGTAGTTTCTTTCCCAAGACGACTCAAAGCTGTAATTGCTACCAAAGGTGCATCAACCAAGTATTAGGCTAAGGGTGTGTACAGATGTGTAACCCCTAAATAAACGATTTTTGTTAATAAAATAAAATTGCATATTTTCTAAACCGTTTTCACTTCATAATTATTATTGTGTGTAAATGTTTGAGGCAAAAAAAAACCTCAATCTATTATAACAATAAATAAATTGTAACAGAATAAAACACAGAGAGAGTGAAAGGGGTGTGCAAATTTTCCAGCTTGACTGTATATAATGATTCAAGGAATCGGGAGGAATTTCAGTGCATAAAGGCCAAGGGCGCAAGCTTTAAGCTGAACGCCCATAATCTTTGATCCTTCAGAAGGCACAGCATCAAGAAACGGCACTCAATAATAGCGGATATAACCACATGGCCAAGGGATTACTTTGGCAAACCTTTGTCAAGCACTACAATACAGAGTTACATGCACAAATGCCCCTTAAAACTTTACTGTGCAAAGAAGAAGCCTCATGTTAACCATGTCCAGAAGCGGCGTCAACTTCTCTGGGCTCGGACGCATCTAGGATGGACCATCACACAGTGGTCAGATGAATCAGCATTCCAGGTCTTTTTGGAAAAAAATGGACGCTGTGTGCTCTGGACCAAAGACGACAAACCATCCACACTGTTATCAGTAACAAGTCAAAAGCCAGGGTCTGTCATGGTATGGGGCTGTGTCAGTGCCCTTGGCAAAGGTCATTTACACTTCTGTGATGGTAGCATTAATGCAGAAAAGTACATTGAGACATTTGCTGCCTTCAAGACGTCATCTTTTCCAGGGACGTCCATGCATTTTTCAAGAAGACAATGCAAAACCACATGCTGCACACATTACAAAGGCATGGCTGCAGAAGAAGAGGGTACAGGTACTGGACTGGCCTGCCTGCAGTCCTGATCTGTCCCCAATAGAAAATGTGTGCAGAATTTTAAAACGAAAAATGCGACAATGACGACCCTGTACTGTTGCACGCCTGCAGGAAGAATGGGACAATATAAAACTTGAAACACTAAATCACTTGGTGCCAAAACGTCTTTTAAGTGTGGTGAAAAGGAATGGCAACATTACAAAGAGGTAAATGCTTTACTGTCTCAACTTTTTTTGGAATGTGTTGCAGGCCTGAAATGCAGGAATGGATGTTTATTAATAAATGAAATTAAACTGACCAGACAAAACATGAGGTTCATAGAAAAGTATGAAAAGGTTCATACTGTCTGCAATGAAATAAAAGTCAAAGTAAGAAACTCTGTGTTTTTTTTATTATTTGCATTTTCTATGTTGTCCCAACTTTTTCTGATTTGGGGTTGTAAAAGGCGTGAAATGCTGTGGTAGGCTGCAATATGAAACTGAAATATGTGCCCAGACTCACGATGAAGTGCAAAACACTTATGTGAAAAGTTTCCTAGTTGGAAGTTAGAATACTGTACAAACTTTAGTGGTAAGCACGTTCCATGTGAATTAATATTTTTTCTTTGTGCTGCTTCCATATTTAGGTGTCACCACAGCATATCAATATGGTCGCCTACCTGATTTGGCATGTTTTTATACCGGATGTCCTTCCTGATTTTGATGAGCGCCACTTTAATCTTGATGCACTTTAACACTAAAGTACACTTTAAAAACTGTCAAAAATATGGTGAATCAATCAAACAGCGTTAGTAAAAGTTTTTTCTTACCTCTGTGGTGAACTCTGCTTTTGAGCTGCAGGTTTGGGGGACACAGACTTCCTCTTTGTCTGGGGTGAGACCTCTCGACAAGGAGACGATACACTACCAGAACGTTCCTCTGAGGTCAAAGCTCGCTTTGTTTTGTGGGAGCTGTCAGAGCGGTCCCTAAAACACAGCACAGGTTAATAATGAAGTTTTAATACTGTTTTTCCCTTTTAGCCAATCCTATATTTACACTTGACAATGGTATGATTATTTAAAAAAAAAAAAAATTTAAATTTAAAAACATTTTAACAGCAACTACATGCAAATTTTGCAAAATATAAAAATACATTTTGGGTCTGTTTGAAAGCCTAGTTCCAAAATCAAGCTGCCTTGCTGTCCACTGCCTACATAGGCAGCTGCCTAAGTAGAGAGGATTGGTTATTCAGACACTCTACCTAGACAGTGATTACCGCAATTACGTCAACACAGTTTTTGCTTACTAAAGCTAACACAGTTAGCCTCAGGCCATTCAAACCAATGGGCTGAGGCGGCACAACCCGCTAGAATGCCATAGCATCTTCCTCTGTTTACTGAAAATGGTTAAACAGTCACTGACAAGACCTTATTTGCAAATAAATGACACTTGTGGACCTTTATACAAATTATAAATCAATGTGAATTTTATTTATATTTGAAAAGAACTTCGTTCGTTGCTCCGCATTCGTCTGCCATATTAGTCATTTTTTTGTGATAAACGTGGTGCCACACTGAATGCTGGGATTGCTTTCACTGCTAAGGAAGCATCGGATACTCCCTCGTTATTCAGGCAATTTATAGCTTCAAAAGAATTCAAACAGCCTTCTTCTTGGGAGCATGCATAGGATAATGTAAAATGCTGTCTATGTAGAGAGCGCACTAGAAAAGTAGAGCTCACTAGAGTTGAGATTTAAACCCACAACCTTCCCATTGATGGCCCAAAGCTCTAACCACTAGGCTATTACTGTCCCTTCAAGCTACATAAGCTTAAAAATTTAGAAGATTATAAACATTTTATTGGTAATCAGACAAATATACAGTCATGCCGAAAAGTCTGCACACACCTTTCACCTTCTCCATGTTTTATTCTGTTCTACTTATAATAGATTGGGTTCTTTTATTGCCTCAAACATCTACACACCAGAGATAGGGACTTCAGACTAGACTCTGACTCGTTTCAAATGACTGACTCGTCTCATGACCAAATGATTTGCAAAAAATGACTCGTAAACGTAAAAGTCCCTAGCGCCAGCATGTGAGTCAGCGTGAGTGCCCCGTGTTCCCTACACACTGATCACAAGATCTTGTCTATGGGACCTTAAGCAGGTTAAACAAATTCATTCGGACTCCCTGTGATGTCATCACATACATGACAGCGTCTTGTTACCGAAATTTCTTTGAGCGTTTCTTTACTTTCTAAACTATCAAACTAATGAAGCTCAGCTGTCTATCATATTGTGATGTCATCTGGGAATAAACCTGATTTTATCAGGTTTGTGATGTCATCACATGGTGTTTTATTGTTTGTGATTAATAATGTAAAAGTTAATGAGCTACATTTGTGTTTTTGGTGGATTGTGCAACGTTTCTGCACGTGTACTGGTTATTCTCACATTACTGCTAGTTTTTATTAAAGATGAATGAAACGTCGATCCGAGATCATTCTGATCGTGTCATTTTCTGCTATCTAATAATGCTCCAGTCGTCTTAACCCACAACGCATGTTACAGCCAGCTTCCGGAGAAGTGATGAAGCGTCGCTCCCTATTTCCTACACAGTTTGAAGTTCACTTCATTTGAACATTTTCGTTACCTTTGGATTGGAATTGCACTTAAAATGGAGGAATATCATACGTAGTGCACTTCACAGGAACAACTGGGGTGAATGGAACACTCCTACAGAATTGGCGCTAATGGTTGAAAGACCGCTTTCTGAACCAATCAGACCTTCTGATTAAAATTTTTAGTAAGAAATGCTTTTTTATTTGCATCGTTCAGTTTGCATCACATAGATGATGTGTCAATGAAACACTTGACAGGCTCTTTAACAAGTTAGTGTTTTACTTCACAACATAAGCTAAGGTAAGCAGTGGTTCTGATTTTTTTGCTGCGTTTTGGATTTTGGCCGCTGTGCCGTGATTTACTGCGTGCTTTTGTTTTGCAGTGAAAAGAAAACGTATCAGTTTAAGCTTTTAACTGGTACCTTCTTGTTACGGAAATTACATTCATTTGCACAATGACTAGGAAAGTAAAGGCACGAACTAAAATGGCCAAATACAGTTGCTAATCTGTTGTTTTTCATCTGAACTTACATATGTTTATTTCTATGCTACATTTCTAATATATGTTTTGTGTATATTATTTTGACTACTGACTTGATTCGGACTCTAGTCTACAGACTTGTGACTTGACTCGGACTCTAGCCTAAAGACTTGTGACTTGATTTGGACTTTAGCCTAAACACTTGTGACTTGACTTAGAATCGTATTTTGTGACTTGTAAACATCTTTGCTACACACAATCGCCAATAATTATGAAGTGAAAACAGGGTTTAGAAAATATGCAATTTTATTTTACTGACAAAAATAGTTTATTTAGGGGTTACACATCTGTACACACCCTTAGCCTAATACTTGATGCACCTTTGGCAGCAATTACAGCTTTGAGGCGTCTTGGGAAAGAAGCTACGAGCTTGGACATTTTTGCCCATTCCTCTTGGCATATCCTTGCAAGCTCCATCAGGTTGGATGGGGAGTGTCAGTACACAGCCATTTTCAGCTCCTTCCACAAATGTTCGATTGGATTCAGGTCTGTGCTCTGGCTGGGCCACTCAAGGACATTCACAGACTTTCTCTAAAGCCTTTCTTTCTCTTTAAACTTTCGCCACAGTCCGAGGTCTAGAGCGCTCTGGAGCAGCTTTTCTTCAAGGATCTTGTTGTACATAGCTGTATTCATCTTTCTCTCTATCAGGACTAGTCGCCCCGGTCGCGCTGCTGAAAAACATCCACACATCATGATGCTGCCACTGCCATGCTTTACTGTAGGGATGGCATTAGCCAGGTGATGAGCGGTGCCTGGTTTCCTCCAGACGTGATGCTTGGTATTCAGGCCAAAAGTTCAAGAATCTTGTTTCTCATGGTTTGAGAGTCCTCTAGGTGCCTTTTGGCAAACTCCAAGTTCCGCTCCAATTCCATCTGACCACTCTACCATAAAGGCGTGATTTGTGGAGTGCTGCCTGGATGGTTGATCTTCTGATAGGTTCTCCCATCTCCACAGAGATACGCTGGAGCTCTGTCAGAGTGACCCTCGGGTTCCTGCTCACCTCCCTGGCCAAGGCCTGTCTTCCCCGATCGCTCAGTTTGGCCGGGCGGCAAGGTATAGGAAGATTTTTGGAGGTTCCAAACTTCTTCCATTTACGAATGACGGTGGCCACTGTGCTCTTTGGGACCTGTAAAGCTGCAGTAATTTTTCTGTACCCTTCTCCAGAAATCAAACAATCCTGTTTTTGAGGTCTGCAGATCATTCCTTTGACCCCATGGCTTGGAATTGCTCTGATATGCACTGTCAACTGTGGGACCTCATATAGGCAGGTGTTGGCAATCCCCAGTCATGTCCAATCAATTAAATTTACCACAGGTGGACTCACTTTTGGGTGTCATATCAAAGGGTGTGCACACTTGTTTACATATGATATTTTACACATTTTGATTTTTAATAAATTAGCACAAATGTCTAAAAACCTGCATTCACTTTGTCATTGTGGGCTATATTTTGTGGCAAAAAATGAACTCGATCTATTATAGAATGAGTCTGTAATGCTCTGATATGCACTGTCAACTGTGGGACCTCATATAGGCAGGTGTTGGCAATCCCCAGTCATGTCCAATCAATTAAATTTACCACAGGTGGACTCACTTTTGGGTGTCATATCAAAGGGTGTGCACACTTGTTTACATATGATATTTTACACATTTTGATTTTTAATAAATTAGCACAAATGTCTAAAAACCTGCATTCACTTTGTCATTGTGGGCTATATTTTGTGGCAAAAAATGAACTCGATCTATTATAGAATGAGTCTGTAATGTAATAAAACGTGAAGAAGGTAAAAGGTGTGTGCAGACTTTCCGGCTTGACTGTACAACACAACATTTGATCACATGTAGGCATAGGAATTAGTCATATTTCTAAATGTGTATTTTTAAATTTTTTTCAATATTCTGTTTTATGCCATTAGGACAGCCTTACCAATGCAGCCAACTGGGCCACAACAAATGACCAAAGCGCAACATGTAAAAGTAGGCCTATAGAACATATATATGAAAATTTACAGGCTGATGTAGATATATAGATAAAATAAATGAAAGCACAATATGTAACATTTGCTAGCTGTGACGATGTACCTGCGTTTTTCTTTCTTTTCTTTGTGCTTGTCTATGTCCCTGCCCCGCTCCTTGCCCTCTTTCTGCTTGTCCTCATTTTTCTCTTTGTTCTTGTGTTTACCTTTATGTTTTTTGCCCCCTGTAGGCAAGTCTAAGGGCACAGAGAGAGGGGGACTGGGTGTCCGTGGCCCTTTCTTCTTGCCATGTCCACTCTTGGAAGATCTAATCAAAAATTAGAGAATCAGGTAGGTGTTTTGTTAAAGCATTTTCACCTACATAACTGATTTAACTTATAAACTCATTTTAAGGCCTTTATTGGCAACATGGAGAGTTTGCGTTAGACAAGTGTATTGCCTGTCCAGTCCTGGGAAGTGATGAATGTGGTGGAATCATGTAGTCACTGTTTCGTGTTTGTAGCGGCCCTGCTCACCTGCTGTCTGTCTCATCTGCTTTGCTCTGCTCTGTCACAGGGGAGGACAGGACTGATGAGGTGGATAATTTTTTATCCTTTTTGCTGGAGCCACTGCTCTTCCCAGTGGACTTTCGTTTAGGCGAACCACTGGGCTTTCTCTTGGGAGAGCTGCTAGATTTGCAAGATATGGGTGAGTCCTTTGAACTGGAGCGCTCAGGAGATCCCTAAAAATGATGACCAAATAGATAAAATCAACAAAAGCAAAGTGCAAAAGAATCAGTGAGCATTAAAGACATAGCAGCAACCTGTTTATCACTACTGTAAGATTTAGCAAAACACATGTGTAGTGTTAACTTGGAAAAAAATCTAAGCTGCATTCACATGTGGCAAAACCACTCTCTGCTTGCTGTGCCAATGTTTCCTATGAAGGGAGGAAGTGTTGCTTTCCTTGTCACTGTGCTACCCCTGAGCACTGTGCACCACACAGATTTGCAAGGGTGTCACTCAGTTTTTACCAGTTGCCAACTAATCTGATTGAACTTTAACCCTGTTTGCCGGTAAAGTTTTCAATGTGCCACCAATATTTTTGTTTGTTTTGGTTTTTCTAATGCTGCCACCAAGAAAAGAATTGAAGCACTGTGGAGAGAAACTGATTTTCACTGTGTCACAAAACTTGTAACGTTTGAATGTTTTATTCCACTTTAAATTAGAACTATGGCATTGTGAGAAAACAAAGCATGGCGACTAATGAAATGTAAACTGGTGCGACCAGGTTTGCATTTTTGATGGCAAAACCCACATATACTAATCCTGGCTTTGTAGCGCTTTACAATTCAATTTGCACCCAGATAAACAAAATGATGAGGACTGCAGAGCCACTTCTCAGAGCAACACATAGGATGATGTAAAATGCTGTCTATGTAGAAAGCTTACTAGGTTTTCGAACAGACCCTGAATTTGCAAGACAGAGGGCTTTGAACAAGGGCCGCATAAAAGAGCTAGGATTTAAACCCACAACTTTTCCATTGATGGCCCAAAGCTGTACTCACTAGGCTACCACTGTCCCTTCAAAAAGGAAATTTTGAAAATTTTAAACAACATTTTATTTGTAATCAAACAAATAAACAACACAACATTTGATCACATGTAGGCATAGTAATTAGTCATGTTTCTAAATGTGTTTTTTTTCTTTTTTTTTTCTTTTTCTTTTCATTAAGACAGTCTTACCGCAAGTATTACCAATACCACCAACTGGGCCACAACAAATGACCAAACAGCAACAAGTAAGTCACATCAAATAATTTAGGGTGACTGACTGAAAGCTTGTTTAACACTACACCCAACTATTCATTAAACTGTCGTTCTTATTTGATTTTTTATTTACATCAAAGCATTTTTTTTGCTGAATGAGTATTGCTCAATGTTAGCTTATGGAGTAGCTCAGTTACAGCCTCAATTTTCATTTAATGTTATGCTAAAGTACCTTCTCTTTGGAAGTGCTGCTGGTCTTGGTCATCGATTCCTTGTTGGGGAATAAAAATAAAATAAATGTTCTGGTAAACTGACACCTGTCAGTAAATTACGTCAATTTAATTGCTTTAAATACACGTGCAGTTACTTTGATCATTTAAACATCAATTGATTAATTACTTAATTACCTGCTTCTTAATGACAATCTCTTCTCGTTTGTCCATGTTCTCCTGCTCAAGCTTCATAAGCTCGTGCTGGATCTTCTGCCTCTTCATCTCCAGGGATAACTCGTAATCGTAGTCACCGTTGTCTGAGTCTTTGGAAAAAGAGAAGGGAATGAGAGCAAACAGTTTACACCCTTCATGCATGTCATGATAGCCTTGTAATTTCAACCACTTTTGCAACTGTTGTCTTCTGTTTGTAAATGAAAAACACACATCCATGAGCCTTTTGAAGACAAATAACTGCAAGTTAATTTAAAATAATAAAAAAAAATCAAATGGGTCTAAAATGCATGAATAGAATGTTCATAGAGTAAAACTGACATTAGCATTGAACATGGTGGCAATAAGCTTGTGAGAGGCTGCTCATACACAGAAATCCAATTAATGAGACTTTAGATAATCAGCTCTTGTGCTGATGTTGCATAAAAATGTAAATGTAAAAATGTAAAACTTCAAAATCTCTTATTAACTCATTTTTCACCTTTTTCACACATTCCAGCAAAAACTGACCGGCTGGAAAGGTAATATCCTAAGATGGTGCCATGTTGAAAATTTTTTTGCTTTCCAAAACGACCATTTGTCTTTGGAAATTGGGGTGTCCCCATATGATTTATTACAGTTTATTATGGAGAACTGTTTCACCTTCTCGATTGGCTTCCCACTCCTGGGCTTCCTCTTCACTGGCTGGAGTTCGTTCTTTAGTGATCTTTATATCCTCTTTCTCTCTGTGTCTGCTTCGGGATGAATCTTTCTGCTATCCACACATTTACACAAACACAAACTTAAAAACTTCAACCCATGGAAAAAAGACATTACTCAGCACTGGCTTCATCAATCTTACTCTTAATGTGAGTAAAGTAGGTTCGTCTTGCTCTCTGGTTTGACTGTCTGCATCTACATCATGTCTTTTGTTTTTCATCCTCTCCCGAAGATCACCAGTGGGCCTCTCAGCTGACCTACACCCACCCACAAAAAAATTTGATAACGATCCTATATGCATGATTGATCATGTACATTAAGAACATACTGACCTGCTAAGCCCGCCAGAAAAACTCTTGCCTCTTGTTCCATGCGTGTAGCGACAAGTGTTGCCGTAACTGCAATTTCCTGTCTTCAACCAGTTTCTACACTGGGTTTGCTGAAAATTAAACACAAGTTAACTTGCTATCTCAGTCACCCATAATGCATACTGTTTGCATTGAATTATTTATCATCAAGGACAGTGTGGCTCAGTGGTTAGGCTTCTGGGCAATCAATTGAAAGGTTAAAGGTAGGGCTGAGCGGTATGACCAAAATTTATTTTTTAGGATTCTGATGGTTTCACGGTATATATGAGTGAATAAAAAATATATTTAAAACATTTTAAATACATTTTAATAACATTTTATATATAAATACACATTATATAAATATAAATATATATACACTAGACCCCTGAAGGTGTGATGTGGTATGTGGCACCAAGATGTTAGCAGCAGATCCTTTAACTCCTGTAAGTTGCATAAGGCCTCCATGGATCAAACTTGTTTGTCCAGCACATCCCACAGATGCTCGATTGGATTGAGATCTGGGGAATTTGGAGGCGAAGTCAACACCTCAAACTTCTTGTTGTGCCCCTGAACCATTCCTGAACCACATTATCCTGCTGAAAGAGGCCACAGCCATCAGGGAATACCGTTTCCATGAAAGGGTGTACATGGTTGGCGACAATGCGTAGGTAGGTATGTGTCAATGTAACATCCACATGGATGGCAGGACCCAAGGGTTCCCAGCAGAACATTGCCCAAAGCATCACACTGCCTCCACCAGCTTGCCTTCTTCCCATAGTGCATCCTGGTGCCATGTGTTCCCCAGGTAAGTAACGCACATGTATCTGGCCATCCACGTGATGTAAAAGAAAATGCGATTCATCAGACCAGGGCACCTTCTTCCATTGCTCCGTGGTCCAGTTCCGATGTTCACATGCCCATTGATAGGCCCTTTGGCAGTGGACAGGGGTCAGTATGGGCATCCTGAAGGCTAAACAGTCCCACACGCAACAAACTGTGATGCACAGTGTATTCTGACACCTTTCAATAGAATAGAATAGAATAGAATAGAACTTTGTCACTTGTAATTGCGTACAGTTACAGTGAAATTAGCCATCAACCCGTGCAGAACATTCAATATGACAAGGGGGGAGACAGAACGGGAAGACAGGATAAGAAACAAGAAATGATAACACATTGGGAGAGTAGGAGATTAAAAAAAACCAGCAACCAGATTGTGCTCCCTAAGGAGCGCACTATGGTAACACGAAAAAAAGCCCCTTACAGCACACAAGCACATGTAAACATAAGAACATAACAGTCACACAACGAGCCACGGGTTAGGGATGTGAGGATAGGAAAAGTAACCAACTACGACAAGCAGCCCTCCGGCGATTCGCAGCCATATACCAGCGCGCGCTGCAGACCCGTCCTGCCGTATTGGTGGGATTAAGCTAAGAGTGGAGACGTTGGATTGGGGGTTGGGAAAAGTTCTGTCCTGTAAGCAAAAAGTCTGTACAAAGTTCGCGATAAGATTACGTTTTACAGCAGTTGCTACCCAGAGAGCAGGGGAGGTTAGGTACGAGATGACCCGTAGCAACAGGTCCTCTGGAGGAATTCCTTATCAGCAAGGCCGAAGCTGATAGCAGAGGAAGCCAAAGAGCAGAAATGACTTGTTTTTTAATCTGTGCACGAGTACAATTTCTTTAACACATGCTCACAGATTGAGTCAGCCTCTGGTTCACACCGTTTTGCAAAGCCGTTAGTTTCTCCAAGATGGAATCCATATTGCGATTTATAGTCACAGTCTGAGTTCCAACAGCTCTGCCCATCATATCAATCAAATTGGGCAGTTTCTGGGGACCTTTGACAACTGACCCAACTCTTTTAATTTCCCGATATAGCAGGGTGAAGCCTAATCCAATCAGCAAAAACCCCACAATCAAAGTTCCGAATAGGTAAACATCCTCTATGTCCTCTAACGAAAGAGGTGCCAGGCACACGACCCTCCACTTTCTCCCACGAGTCCATCACGTATCCCGCCATCTGCGTTCCGCCGGGGCATGTGGGAAAATCAGCACGATATTTCGTTTCAGCATCATCATCGCGATGTGTGCATGCGCGATAGTCGCATCGCAGGACGTGCGATGTCACTTAATGCAAATTAAATCAAATACATCATGCTACAACTTTTTTGCTGCTTGACACAAAACGAAAATTTACACCGTTCTCATTTTCCATGACATATCTAAAAGTGTGTTCAAAATCCTAGTGAGCTGCCTCGCTGTCTTACTACCTACACAGGCAGCTGCCTCAGTAGAGAGGATTCTAATAAGTCATTAACTTTTATAAGGCAGGTTATTCGAACGCGCTACTTAGCTACTTAGGTTTCTCGTTTAGCATCTTGCCATTAAAACCAATGGAATGAGGTGGGACAGCGCTAACATGTCAACATAACATCTCGATTCTGTACAGAAAACATTTGCTGACAAGTTCAAACTAAAAAACAATAAAAAATAAAAACACTCGCTAAAAATCAATAATTATTTATTTATGTTTGAAAATAACTTTGTCCGCACCGTCAGCCATGTTTATTTATCTGTGAGAGAAGAGATGCCGCAATGAATTCTGGGATTGCCTTTATCACTAAGGACGCTTCCGATTCTCACTCGTTCTGCCTCAGTAGTGAGCTTAGAGAAAGAAAGAAAGATATCCTTTATTTGTCATATATACATATACAGATGTACAGTACAATGAAATTCTTTCTTCGCATATCCCAGCTGGTGTTGGAAGCTGGGGTCAGAGCGCAGGGTCAGCCAACTTACGGCGCCCCTGGAGCAGACAGGGTTAAGGGCCTTGCTCAAGGACCCAACAGTGGCTACATAGCAGAGCCTGGATTTGAACCGCCAATCTTCCGGTTGATAGCCCAAAGCCCTACCCACTAGGCTACCACAGGCCCTATAAGGCATCTCGGATTTTGAACAGGTGTATAGCTGCTCTTTTGTTTATATAGTTTTTGTTAAATAATGTTTACTACTTGAAGAGGTTTTGATTGTGAAATTAAATATTAAATGACCCATTTTGTCAATCCTGTTAATTCCCTCATGTGATATTGAAGCTTTCTTAGTTTAATGCTCAGTTTCAACCGAGTACAAAGATGTAGCTTGTCATAATCTTTTGTATCTCTCGTAGGCACCACCCTTTCTCACAGATGAGCCCCTTATTTAGAGTAAGATACATGCATTATTAATATTATTAATAATGTGGTGAAAATTCCTGCATTTTTTAAAAATCGCAATATATATCGCAGGAAAAAAAAATGCTGTCAGTTTTTTCCAATATCGTGCAACCCTAATTAGGGGTTGGACAAAATAACTGAA